>NC_068574.1:49130043-49433073 GCF_025698545.1 Gossypium raimondii
AAAAATTTGTGTTGCTTTCCAGCATAAAATATCACAGCAACTGTTCATATTAACATTTCCAAATTGGTTTAGCACCAAATAGCAACAGAAAGTAGCAAACCTTTCCACCACTAGCAAGAACCTCAAGAATAAGTTGCTCTTCTAGTTTCTCAGCAACACCCTCTCCTGTCTGCAAAATGGTGTAAAATTTGATTGCTCAATAAGTAAATATTTTAAGAGACATTAAAACGAAGAATTGTATAAGAATTGAAGTAAGTTCTAGCCAGAAATCCATCAAGTTTTTAAGAATTGTATAACCATAACCTTTCCATATATGTATAACTTTGTCTCCACAACTGCCCCATTAATAACAAGGTCTGCCGCTTTTGAATTTCTTGTTTGAGGATCATCAGATTCACTTATACCATCACTTGTTTCTCCAAGTATATCAACAGATGGAGGAGCCTACAGCAATATGAAGTAATCAAAACCAAATGAAAATATATAAATGAAAAGAAGGAAAAGGAAATTTTATATCATTGCCATACAGAAGCTTGATACGTGGCTCGTATAAGTCCTCTCAACCAAGTTATCTTTTCTTCCTCCCCTCGGAATTCAATAACCCAGGTACCTGAAGACTCTAAAGCCTGGAAAAGACACTCATTTGAAACAAGGAAAGAAATAATTATTCAAGCCCATGCAAAAGTATAATAACATAAAGTATAATTTAACAGTTTGCTTTATATAAAATCAAGAGTGTTTGTTTTACCTAATCAAACTTAAGAAAAAAAACATAATGCTTTTCCTTATAGATAAATAAATACCAATTCCATCTGGTTTGTAAAAGCATCATAATTATTAAGCTTACCTTAGATAATGAATAAATATTTTTACCCGATATAATGGCAATATTTAATATAAGAATCCCCTCCTATAATGAGAGAAACCAGTACACACCAGAAAGTCTCCTTTTACGAAGCACTTATGAATGTATAGTAATCTTATGACCTAAGCCGGTGCTTCCTGTGGCCTTGACTTTTGATTGTTTAATACTTCTTAAATACTCCCTTTTTTTACCATCTTTAATAGTCAAATTAGACCATCTATTTTCTGTAGATACTGATTATGAATTAATCTTTACTACCAAAAGACATGCTAGTTATTGAGGAAACTCTTTAGTGACAACCAAAAAGAAATGAAATGTACCACAAATTCTTTAGTGTAAAATAGCGGCAACATACAATGAACTTTTTCCAAGAAAAGACAGTAGAATTGAACTTCATACCTCCTCATTTCCTTGTATATCATTTCCAATCAAAATTGATCACTTGTTCTGAACTGGAAATTGATACATAATTCGTTAATCATCTATGTTAACATACTCGGGACACGGGTGTCGCACACGGGTAAGGATCTAAGGGTCAGATTCGTGAAGTGGTAAAATTTCTGACATGGGGACACTGTCCAAAATTTGGACGCAGATACTTAGAGCGGATTTTTTATAATACCCATTTTTAATTAAAAAAAAAACCAAATTAATGATTTTAATGTTGAATTTTTAAAATATCAAATCTCTTTTTAATGCTTTTAAAGGTTTTTATGATATTATATATGGTCTAACTGGTTTAATACTATACCCATATGCTTTTACTTTCTTTTTTATTTTACTTTTTTTCCCTGCCAGACTCTCCACCTTCCTACTTTCCTTTTTACTTTTTTTCTCGCTGACCTTCACCAAAAATTGTGCCTGACATTATTTTTATATATTATTCTCTGTTATAAAGGCAAAAAGTCATATGGCATTTATTATCCCTATTATTTATTGATTTATTTCAAACGTTTTCTTCTCTCTTTCTTCTATCCTCGTCATCTTCTACCCTGTTTATCTTTTCCTTTCATTTCAGCAAATCTAAGTTTTTTTCCTCTTCTCAGTAATAACCCACAGCCGTGTCCACCTTTTTTCGACGGATCTGATCCGTACCCCATGTCAAATCGTGTCAACACAGGTACGGCACCCCAAAAAGCCAAGTCCGGGTAACGAAGTTCATCATTACCAATTCTCGCTATCAAGTTAAATACTTGAGGTTTAAGGTTTAAAGAAATGGTATCATGAAAACTGATAAATGCCAGGGAGATAACTGAGAATCTGTGAGTTTTAATAACTAGTGACTAGAATGTTTTTTAACGAAGTTCATCATTACCAATTCTCGCTATCAAGTTAAATACTTGAGGTTTAAGGTTTAAAGAAATGGTAGAATTTCATGAAAACTGATAAATGCCAGGGAGATAACTGAGAATCTGTGAGTTTTAATAACTAGTGACTAGAGTGTTGTTTTGCAGGTTACCATGAATGAACAGGCTAGCAGATATTCAAAGCAATCACAACTTAACATGAGTGTGTTAAGGATACCATTCTAGGCAAGACAAGAAGTCAAAAGCACCAAAGATGGAAAGAAGATAAACAACTTTATTTTAGCAATGTTCCTAATTAGAATAATTCATTAAGTACTTTACTGCATTAGAAGTACATAATTTTAGTTGCTTATTCTACAAGTTAATTTTAGCTTTTTAGTCTACAAGAATAAAGCCCTATACTCTCTCTTTCTAACAAGTCTAAGGTTAGCAGCTCTCTTTGATGAGTTCTAAGGTTAGGATCTCCCTTCAACAAGTTCTATATCTTAATAATCATAGGCTCTTCACGAGATAGGAACTGAAACAAGGCTAAAGCTTTATAAATCCAAGATGGTTTTCCCATGAATTGCCTGGTGACTCGATCCTTAACCCATGAACTTAAAAATCTAGAAGAATTAGAATAAAACACCATACTAGCAATGAAAGATCACTTTGGTTGCAAGATTAAATGGCTCACCTTCTTAGTGTCCATCCCTCTAGGACCCACAGCAATACATAATGGAGACCCACCAATATTTGTTGATGGAACCTCATGCACCTGTCTTCCAGCCATGCTGCAGGGTTCCAAAAATTAAATATAGATTAGATTTCCTAAAAATACCATAGGGACTATCAAATAGAAAAGGGAAATCAGTGAAAATTCAAGAAGACAGAGGCTGCAAAACTACTATCCTACGTATTAACCACCAATTAGGCAATGAACAAAGGCAAAGAGATAAGGAAGGCCCCACACCTCAAGTACCGCGAGTAGTTCTGAGATTTTTCAGATTCCAAGACATAAAGATAGAATCCAGATAACACAATAAAACAGGGCTGCCATGAAGCAACAGAGTTTCCAATACCCTGAACCAACAAAGTTAATCATGGTTAAAATCAGGTGCATATAGACAAAGTACCAATTCTAGAACTCGCTTTTACAATGGAGTTAAAACCAAACCCGCCAAACTAGGATTTTGGCATCAGTAGCAAGATCTGCAGCACTCCAAGGAGTCACCCCAGCTTGGAAATCAACACCACCAGGCTGACCACAAGGATCCATAGCAACATATAATATGTCTAACAGTTCCATAAGTCTGCAGTATCTTTCTGGTGAAAAGTGAATGCCAAGATTCGGCACTTGAACAGACACATGGGTCGACGGGTAATTTAGGCGAGGAACTTTAATCTGCAGTTCCAATACACAAGTAGAAATTATGTGAGTAATTCAAGAGAATTCAAAATGAAAATGATCTAGTGATAGGTTTTACTTGCTGCAACCAAAAATAGATAAATCATACCTGATCAACAACTACTGCCATCCCGCACTTATCAATGAGAGAATAGAAATTGCCGAACTTCTCCAACCCAGGAGACATCACCATTGATCGATTGCTAGAATTCGGTTCAACAGAAGTGCAGCTCTGGCAATCAGAACCACAATCTATAAAAAAAGCAGTAATATCCCTTCCAGATATGTACACACGAGAATAGATATTCTGCCTCTGTTCATCAGACTGACTCTCCTGCCATAATGATTAACTGTTTAGGCAAATAAATTTAATTAATGGCAATTTGAGAGGTCAATAATTAATACACGTACCATGGTATGCAATGTAAAATGACCAAAATCCAAAAGAAAATGGCTCTGACATTTGGAAGAACCACGTGTCCTTAGAGGAATCCTAACTTTTGGAGCATCAAGATCGATGTCCAGAGCAAATCTGAGAAACAAAGCAGAAAAGTAAATAACCATAAAAAAGTTATCATGCTTTTTCTCTTAAGCTGAAACTAGGAAGAAGAAATAAAATCCAGCATTGCAATAGTTACTCTTAAGTTATTTCCCAAGAAAACAACTTGAATTCTACCATACAGAAAATTTTCTCCTGTGTAATCCAAGCTTAAAATCAAGAAAACAAGACGTAACAAACTAATAAACCAAGCATTGGTCCAAAACATAAACTCAATTATTTACCCTTCATGACAATAAATAATGAACAGAAATTAAGAATGAACCATCCTGCATCTCAAAGTTTGCAGAAAAAAAAATTCAAATGTCAACCCAAGCTTATCAAGGAGAGAGAGAGAGAGAGAGAGAGAGAGAGAGAGAGAAGGTATGCATAAAAAGGACATGGCGATACTCCACTTTTGGGGGGATTTTAAAAGACCATTCTGTTTTAGAGTAATAATTATAACTGCACAAAACCTAGTTACCTTCCTTTTCATTGTTTGGCTAGTTTAATACTGTTTTATATTTACATATCTTTTTTACCAAACTACACTGACGTTGACTTCATGTCATTTTGAATGCCCAAAATATTTCAATAGATACAGGGTCAATACAAGACAACAATACCAAACCATGCATCAATTTAGTTTTCACTTCAATCATATAAACCTTAGCCTCACTTGCATCAAGTTTATTTAATGGCATAGCAACCTCCAAGCAACATGACCTGTACTGACATGAATAACATAGCCAACCCTTAATAAACAATCATTTCATAGACATGTTCCTCAACTTCAAGCCCTTTTCACCAGAATGTATCACCTGCCTTCTGCCCATTGTAGATCTTCCAATTGGTATATCAAATAAGATAACACAGCTTAAAACATAATATCAAGTAAAAAAAGGCACCAACAAAATGATCAAACAAATGAGATATGAAGAACACAATTGAAAGTAGAAACAAGAATTTAACCTGCTTTGTTCCTCTAACACTGTTTGAAGCTGCTCCTGTGCTCGACGAGTTACTTTTTCAATCTTCGTCTACCATTGGTTTTAAATAATTATCAGCACAAAGGATAAAAGAAGTTGTTTCTATGCTCATTATTCTACAAAGTGACCAAGACTGACTGAGTTTGGTATCATTTAGTCAAGTGACGCCATGCATTGACACAAAATCCAACTTATATCGTAATATATAATAAAAGATATAATATCAAACTTAAGCATATTTTGAATAATTTGTTTTGAGAAAACAACCCCTTATTTTTACAGTTATCATAAATTCCTGTTCTTAAACTATTTTTCTCAGTTCTTTTAACTTTTATCTTTTTTTCACCCACATAGTGGATCTGTAAAATTCTAGTTCTATTAATGTCATTACCTGCAATGCAGTGGCAGTTTCCAAAGCAACAGTTGGACTAACTGCATTACTCCTCTTCACAAACTCAAAAAATCGATCACAACTTTCCTTCAAAATCTGCAAAAAGCCATAAGAATTTATCCAGCCTCATCTGCTAAGAGGTGATAAAACTAACTAAATGAGAGCAGAGAAAGTAAATAAAGGATCACTTGCCGAATGTTAACAGATGAAGTGCAAATGATGGATTTGAACAAGGCAAAATACTACAGTATAAAACATCCGGGGGAGCAAAATAGTTGACAACAAAGACCAGGAACTTGATACTTTCAACCAGAATTAGAATGACATTTTCATAGCTTGGAAGGTTAAGGGCCTCCAGAGAAGGCCTCACAAAATCTAGTGGGGTTACCAAGTTTGCTCCATTACCCCCAATGGGATTTGAACACAAACCATGTCACTCAGCCTGCATTCAGCTAGACCTTTCATATCAGTCAGGCACTACCCTTTTCATTGCAACATTTTGTCCTTCCTCAATGCAAGATGAGAGATTCTATAAATCTATGGGATTATTCCTACCTTATACTAGTTGTTGTCCTCCTAAGCAAAAAGGCTTGGAGCCAATTTTGGAGATAATTGAAAAGCATTATCATAGTTAACAGATCTACAAGATACTATCTATAGTACACGATGCAAAACACAAGTCAGGATGAGATTCCATTTGTAAATTGATGCTGACCAAGCCATCCTCTTTTCCTTCTAGGATCAAAGAAATTACCGTAACATGACAGGGGGAAATTGTAGCTGACAACCTCCAATCAACATTCTCTCCCACTGGTGAGTGGACAAAACTAGCAGTTAACGCATTCACCTTTTTCTCACTGCAGACACTCTGCAGAAAAACCCAACATAAGGCAATGCACATCATTATATCATCATCCAATCTGGCAATAGCATAGAGTTTGAATCTATTAAAGCCATATTTACAAAAAAAGGTTAGTATAAACTTCTCCCTGGTATTCATTTTAAATCTTTGGTTATCATCAACTAAGTATCTTTTAGAAAGAAACAGCTCAAACATGCTAAGCAAACAAACCTGAGCAATCGAACCTTCAGGGGATGACAAACCATAGAATCTTAACCTTACATCACAATGGGTACTGCGATGTTTAAACTTCGCAGACACATGAAGTTGTTCAAATCTACCACAAATAATCTCTGTCTGATTTATATTGATGATCCTCGCAGCAGCTTGACTAATAGATACAGTAGCCATAAACCGGATCATACTTTGCAAGTCCTTCCCTGAATGTGACATCAAATCCTCAGCTGGCTGGTAACTGAGTAACTTATTGATTGCCTCCCACTCTTCTTTACTCAGTCCTTCATCTGTTAACTGCGATCCATCCAAAGCCTCCCCATCAGATGCATCTTCAGATTGTGTGCGCCTGAGATTATAGGTGAATACAATTTGTAGAAGTTAATGTTTAGGGGAAAAACTAAAAACAAGATCATAACCAAAACCAAGTTAATCTTTTCATATTTCCACATACCATATTGATGAGTACCAACTTTTCTTCTTAAGCCTTCTCCGTTCAGCTGCTTCCTTTGACTTTACAGATTCAACCTTTGCATGTGCAAGTAACCTAATTGGTCCAAGAAGAAATGGAAAATGTTAAACATTTGACCAGTGAAGAAGCAACATCGTTGAACTATGTTGTACATTAATATCCTCGATCACTTTTAAAAACAGATTCGCATACATATACATACATATATGCATCTATTACCTAGAGCAGTCTATTCAATATTTGAATAATAATTCATCATATAAATGGAACAAATATGGTACTCCAACAACTTCTAATCCTAGCAAGTATTTGAACATAATGAAAAATTATGGCCAAGAGAAGACACTCATAATAGTGCACCTCTCTCTCCTTAGTAAGCCATGATAGGTTCTGTATCTTGACTGACCATATCTGTCCATAGTCTAATATCATTTGTTAACAACTTTGCTGGTGGATCTGGAGGCATCTAATACATGTCCATCCATTCCAAATGCATATCCATACTATAGTAGGACATGTACTGGTACATAGCAAGTGGAGCCAAGTCCAACTTTCAAAGCAGAAAACATGACTCTGGTTTCACTATCATCTAATTTCTTTAAATTATTAAGCTAGAATTCTTTTCATTTTCAAAGAGATACAGAAACATAAATACGGCTAAATGGCAAGAACATGACCGCTAGTTTATCATCTAATTCCTTAAAATCATTAAGCTAAAAATCTTTCCATTGTCAACGAGATAAAGATGTTTAAATACGGCTAAATGACAAGAATGTTCATGTAGCAATCACAAAAGCAGTCAGAATCTATGGATGTTTCATCCTTAGCAGTGGAGGTTACTACTGACATCATACACCAAATAGCAAGTTGAAATCAATACAGGACTTTGAAAACTAATTACCTAAAACAAACCTAAAGTTATCAGCCTGCAAGACTATAACTTCATGCACTAACAACTAAAATTATGCATGATCATGATGGCTAACAATAAGCAAACCTATCTAGTTTCCCCTTGAGCTTAAGTAAATTTGTGCAGTAGTTACCAAACAATACCTCAACTAAACTAAACCATGTCTTCCCAGAACTAGTAAAAGATTGGGACGTCCAGCATGCAGCTCATTTGTCCAAGCAATGACCAAGTTGTGCTTTATTTCAAAGAGGGGGAGCAGAGAGTTTAGGCAAAGCTAAACATTCTTACCTCCATAGAAGAATTACTTTTGAGTCAAGATCTTTCTCAATGTCTCTAACTTCTGACTTGTCAACATTTGATGACTGTTGTAGCAAACTGGCATACAAGTGAACATAACGCCGACGAAGCTTGCACATATGTGAAATTCGATCCCACGAGAACCGAATACTGAAATAAAGATATATTTTAATGGGGGGATACATTTATTCACACAGATGATGGAAAAGAGACAACTAATCCCGAAGAAAAAGGTTGAACTCAAATGTAAATCTTCAGATTATCAGACAAGGTACTCTTCAGAGTAATTATCAAATGCAAATATTTATATAAGGATTACTCCATACCACATTTTCCTCTGCTGCAATGCAGCCTGAGCTGCATATCGCCACCACAAGAAATAAGACTCCTTTGAAACTGGCACCATGGGTCTTAAATGGGAAATTTCAACATATGTCTTATATCTTGAAATAACTTCTACAAGTTTTATCCAATCATGATATTGTGCCTGTAGAAAGGGAAAAAAGGTTCATTTCAAGACTTGATTAGAAGAAGCATTTCCCTTATTGTTTCTTGGTTGGAGATGCAAAGAAGACTGAACTTTAGATCTATCTTATTCTCTAGAGAAAAATGAAATGGAGATATTAAATAAATACATACTATATATATGGAAAAAGAATAAGTATAAGACCTCAGTGATGGTTAAGGAGACATCACTTAGGAGAAGAGAAGCCTTCTCAAAAGGAATATTTGGATCATTTCTTTCTTGATTGCCAAGCCTGTGATACTTAAGTACTCCATTGATTGGTGACACCAAGTAATTGCGATTCATAGCCCATTTCGACACCACTTCACATCCAGTAGCAGGTTCATTAATACCATCTTCAAATACCTATATATACAACAATTTAGCAAGATGAGACATTTAAAATTTAGTGAATGTTTCAGTTAATCATCATCACGCTAACACAACGAAAATTATGGAACTATGGGAATGAATGTGATTATAATGCAACATAAGAGCCAAACCTCAATCCACTCTTTGGGACTAAGATCTTCCCATTTCTTATCCATCTTCCAAGGCAGGTTATCTGAATCATGATACATAGCAAGCCTCTCCAGTTGCAAAGACTGAGCACAAATTTCACAGGCATTAGCAAGAATATTTTGCATGTCATTCAAAAACAAAAGGCAGCAGTAGCAATTATTGACAAATCAACAAAAGAAACCTAAAAGGGAAAGCATAAAAAACTCAAAAGTTCAAAAGGAGCATGGACCCATCTTCTCTCATTCAATTAAATATGAAATTTTTAAAATAAAATCTTCAGTTTGGCATGTAAGTCCACAACCTAGATTCACAAATTGTCCTCTCCAATATGGTATGACATCCAACTCACAAATCATGGTTTTGAATTCAGTTGCAAGTTATGTTGCTCAACCTCAGGAACAGGTGTTGGATACAAGTACGTGTCTAAGGGTTTGACTCGTCAATCGAGTTAAACTCAAGACTCAGGGATATGGCACAAAAGGATCCAAGTAGAAAATACAGATACGGGGACTCATTTTATATGTATTTAAATATATAATATTTAATTAAACAATTTTTTCAACCATTATCAATTATAAATAATTTTGGAAAAATATAATATTATTTACAGTATAATAATATATTATTTGGAATTAATTTATACATTCAATTAAAAATATTTTGGGCTTTCATATCCAAAATAAATAAAGACCCAAAATCAATATATAGGTTTTTCAACATTTTACCTTTTCTTTTTTAACTTTACTTTTTTACCTTTTGTTTAATTATCTTTTTACTTTTCCAGCCTTTTTTAAAGGTTATTTTTTCGGTTTTCATGTTCTTTCTTGGATTCCAAGATTCCAATCTTCTTTTTTCTCTTTCAGCCTCCCCAGTTCTTCTACTTTTTTTCTTTTCTTCTTGTTCTTTGCTTCTCACCCAGTCACAAGAGTCTGACAGATCCGACCCATATCCCGTGTTGTGTCGTGTCGACATGAGTATGGCTGTCATTTTGCCGAGTCCCGAGCATCAGAGGTTGCAAGAACTCAAAGAAAAGACAAACAAATTTCTCATCAACTCAATGTTTTTCTAACCCCAAAATTTACTGATAAAATTCAGTTCCAATGAGGGTTAACGAAAGTTCCTAATTCAAGAAGACTCGTATCATCATCATGAAAGCTATATTCTCTAATGTTGAATAATAATAATGCATTTAACTTCACAACTTCAAGGAGCCCCAATCATAGATTAATTGATTCATATACTTGTTTCGAATTCAAGTGAAAGTTCTATGCATGCATACAACACAAAATTTGAAACATCAGAATTAATCTTTTACGATCAGACTTGAAAAGCAGATAGCCATTTATCAAACTGGAATTTTGTTTATTCAAATACACGTCATCCTCTCTTGAGAAATCCAAGAATAATTATTAGCTTCAAAGCAAGGAGAAATTGAGAAGCATCTAGATGCCACACTCTATTTTGACGCAATACCCTCTATATCAAGAAACAACCATAGTGTTTAACCATTAACGTCTTTTATCAATTACTTATACCCATCTCAAGTCTCAACTGTTTCAAAAGGACAGTAGCATAATCTAATATGGTAGGAAACAAAACAGAGCTAACCTTACGCAACTTATCCAGAGCACCACTGGTATCAAAGGTCTCATTTCCTTGCTCATCCATCGTAACAGCAGCAAGCTTAGCCAGTGTAACACCAGAAGCAAATGGATGGCCCGGATTGCTACAAGATTACAGTCCATTTATAAAAAAGTAAACCGGTTAGTAAAGACAAAGACAAATATGGAACTGAGAGATTAGAAGGAAAAAAACTATCTTAGCGTACAAAGGTTAAGAAAACTACAAACTGAAAACAGACAGAAAAAAAAAAGCACATGATCACCACCTGATGCAATCCTCATATCTGATATGTACATTGCTAATAGTTATCTTCAGGTTTCCAATAATTGTAGCAATCAGAGAACCAAGCCATGAATTCCCAGAAGAAGGCTGCATATACAAACAGAAAGGGGAAGAAAAAAAGCTACCAATGAGTGACTATTATTAGCAAAAAGCAACACATTTTCTCCAAGATACATAAGCTGATATGCAAAAACAAAGAGCATTATCAAAATACTCAAACTAACATAAGCTGCATAAATTAACTATGAAAGATACAAAGTAAAACAATTAGCATATCAAGAGCCATCCATCAAGATTTTACCAGGAAGAACATATTAGCAAGAAGTGAACTAGGCAATCGGCAGATAAAAAAAATGTATTTCAGAGTATCTTAGTTAATCGATAAAAACAGAACAAAACAGTATCGAGAGAAAGTAAAACATTTTTAGCATCCATAGACATACATTTCCTAGCTTTGACCCAGCTATTGCTTCAAGAGTTGCAGATTCTGCCTCCTGCAGACAATAGAATAAGTGTAAAATAATTATGTCCTCATGCATGACCAGAAATGAAAACTCTCATACAGCAAGCCATCAAATTACAAAAATGCTTATATGATATGGCATCTTGTGTGCACAATTCTACATGACTGCACGACCATGTAAGCTTAGGATAATTAGTTCATGTTGCCTTCAGTTATTGAAAATGTTATGTTGAGCATCTGTTTTTACCCTTCCATATATGGGGGGGTGTAAGAAGAGGAAGAGAGAAATAAGAATAAAGTAATAACAATCTATAGAAATCATTATTGATCTTAAAGAACAAAAGGATTATAGATCTTTCAACTCAACAACACAGCAAAAACCTGTAACGAAAAATACAATATTCTCAAACTGTTGTCAATAAAGTTGATGTTAAGGAATATCTAATGTGCTACAAATAATAGCTCCTGTAACATATCTCTATACAGAAATGTAATATTAAAAGAACGAAACGTAACAAAATCATGAATGTGTTAAGCATTAGATAAAAAATCCAGATCTTTAAGGACTCCATTTGATGACAAATATTTAGTCATGAACTTGATAACAGAAGAATGTTATTGTCTTACTGGTAAATTTTTAAGAATAACATAGTTGGAGGAATCACAATAATATTCTGCACACATGCTTTAAGCGTACTAAATCATATATGAATGCAAAAGTTTACCTCAATTTGTTGAATTTTAGCCTTGAAAAGTTTTTCCCTATCATCCTCCTATACACAATTGAAATAAGATCTCAAATCAAAATAGAAGAACCTTATAACGAATTCAATCCTAGCAAACAAAATATCATCCTACCTTAAGAGCCTGGCCATAAAGAGCTGGGTGAGCAAGAAGAAATACACGATCAATAAGAACTATCACAGGTTCTTTACCTAAACTTTTCCAAGGAACCTACAATGTAAATTACAAAAATGAATAAGAACATAAATAATTAGAACAAAAATTTATATGTCCAAGCATATTTAAAAACTAATATATAAGAAGGATTTGTTTTTCCAAGACCATTCAATGGCTGAAGTGCCAGAAGATAAACCTAGTAGAAAATAAAACGAACACTAATGATGAACATAGTTACCTTCAGAGTTATGGTGCCCACAAAACCAGCTTTGACAGTAACTGGAAGATTTAAAGAGTTTAGTGCCTCTGCCTTCAATTTCAAATCTTTGAGAACAACATCACCTGTAGAAAGAAAGAAATTTTGTAAAAAAGATGCCATCATGTTTACATCCCAGATCGCTTTCATAAGAAACCGCCATTTAACAGTTGTAGCTCAAACAGATGGTAAAAAGATCAGTAAGAAAAGAACAGAAGAACAAAGAATATTTCCTATGAAGAAAAAAGAATAGTTCTGAAGAAACCTTTCCAAACACTGATCTTTAAAGTCTCTAATGAGAGATCATGAACATACTCCCCCAAATATCTTCGAAGCAAATGCAAAACCTATAAACATAGAACAATATGCACAAATTCAGTAGCCTGTAGCCCCGAAAGAAACGTGCAAACAAGTTATATTTGCACAAATGATCAATTGTCTAAAAGCCACGATAATAAGTAATAACATGAGAAAAGTAAAAATATAATAAGCTCAAAGGTTCAACGGTTAATAAATAAAAATCTCAAGGAAATATGATGATTGAATGAATGAATGAATGAATGAATGAATGCAGACATCGAATTGAAACCAAACATCCACGTATCACTAACCATGTTAGCTGGTTCACATACCTCGATATCATTTAGAAACGAATCTCCCCACTAAAAAACGTGTATAAATTTATGCCTAATATAAGTATGTTTGGTCGCTCCTCTCTTATCATCTAACACTGCTGTTTTTTATGCTCTATGTGATGATAACCACGTAACTCATTTTGCATTCTAATTTACAACGGGTACAAACCCTTTTTTTTCTAAGAAAAAACCCTTAAATTAGGCTCCTCCGATATAAATCGTTAAACAAATACTCACCGAACAATAACAATTTAATTGACAAAATTTATAACCTTCCAAAATATTGCGAAGCTATATAGACTCAGTACATGAATTACTGATTCTGTCAAGCAAGAAAAAGAAGCTTACATGAGCTTCAAACATGGCGATGATCGAAAGAGTGCCTCACTCACTCCAGCTTAATGATTCGGTTCGAGTAATTCAAAATGAGATTGACGGAGAACGTCCAATAAAAGCCATATTTCAGGGTATTTGATTTGGAAGTATGTGATGGAATTAGGGTTTTCGGAGAGCGGTGAAAGCTTTTGAGTGATTGCACCGTATACAGCAGAAGAAGCGGACGGTTCTTTCCAAGAGAATAGAGAAATGTAGAAATAAAGCTGTTATATTATCATCACATTACATTGAGAAATTAAAATTACTAATATCGTTTAGGATGCTTGCTAATAAAAAGAATAGGGCATAATCAGAAACTTAGTACTCAATCTTTATATCTTTTATCAAATTGGTCATTTTTAGCTAAATTTGACCATTAATTTTTCAAATGGAGTTAAAAAAAATTTTCTCAAAGTATCCACGAGAGCGAGTCTAGTACAACTCATTCATGTTCTGCAAGCTCAATAAAGGGTAGACATTGGCCTCGAGTTTTAAAGTTGTTTCATAAAAAATTTATAAAAAGTTCATAAAATTTTAAAAGAAAAAAGAAAAGAATAGTATGGAGTATAGTGAATTGCTATGCGGTTGTCATCTTTAAATTTTTAATATTTTATTCATTAGAAAATAGTAATTCAATTCTTTTAAAATATTAATAATCAAATTTAACTCTTTTAAAAGGTTAAGGGTCAAATTTAACTAAAAATCAATTTAATAAAAGAAATAAAATTTATAATTATATTTCATATTAAGACTCAATGTATCATATTTCATATTTTTCATATCATTGTCTTTTTTATAATTATATTTTAATTCATTAAACTCTAATATCTTAAATTTAAAAAATTTATTTATCGAAACAAAACAATAACAGCACGTTTGGTTCGCTGTAATGGAATAGAGGCGTAATAGAATAAAGGCTTAATGGAATAAAGATATAATGGAATAGAGGCGTAATAGTATTCTTGTGTTTGGTTGAATGGAATGGAGGTGTAATAGCATAAGGGAAAAAACTAAAATGACTAGAATACCCTTAGCAGAATTTTTTTTAAGTTGATGATTATTGTTTTGTTATAAAATTTTAATAAGATTATTAAAATAATATAATATAAATATTTTAATCATATTTTAACATAATTATTATTAAATATAATTTAATAAAAATATATAATTTAATAAAATTCTTAATATAATTATTATTATATGAATTTACTAAAATTATGATATATAATAATATAAAAATATATAACTTACTTTATTAATTTTAAACCATAATACATATTTAATGTGCTAAAATATCATTAATGAAACAAATAATTTAATTATTCTACAATTAAAAAATATTAGAAGTAATAAATAACTTAAGAATTAAATTTTGCATAAACATAAATATTCATATATTTAAGAATTAAAGCGAGAGGTTCGTCCATGCGAAATGGCTATGACGGAGGATCTAATAGATCTTGCATTAATTTGAAAGAGGACATTAATATACATGGTTACGTAGCTTGTTTATTTGCTCATCTTTGTTGCCCAGTGAAATCTTAAACTATCACCTCTGACTAGATTCGGATCATCCATAATTTCAACTATCAAACCATCACATTATGCGAGATGAAAGTGACATGACTTAATACTAGCTTGAGAAGTCGATTCATTCATTATTTGCAAATTACTCGAAGTGGTTCAATAGTTTAGTTTATATATAGATACGAGTCTCCACAGCATAAACAAGAATAATACCTAAAGTTGAAATGCAAATCTTAGCACAAACTCTTGGCCAACAGATCAAGAAAACATTTAACAAAAAGGTACATGCTTTATTAGGCAAACAAAGACGAGAAAAACACATTGCAATGTTGGAATTGAAAAGAGAAATGAAACAAACATTGAGATTTCGAAAAAGTACTTTACTCCAGAGGTGTCAAGCAAATATACCAAAAATAATATAAGCCAGAAAGTTTAGAAGATAATACTCAAGAGGTTTATACAAAAGTTAACAAGTGGAAAAAAACAGAAGGATTCAAATCATACCCGATGCCCCTACTACTACCTCCCCAATCAAAATCAAACACAAGAAAAGAAAAGAAAATCAAAATCAAAAACTAGAATTGGTTCACTAGAAAAATGTTGGTTTTGCTGCTGCTCGGGGTATGAGGATGTCCTGCAGAGATGCTTTGAGTCCAAATTGGGTGACAGTTGTGATGGCCAGTGCTTGTCTCTGGGAACACTTTCAGTTTCAAGAGCCTGCTGACCAAGCCAATAAGGTACTTCCTCCCCATGTGGCCATTTAGCAACAGATGAACCTTGAAGGAGAAAACCAAGCTCGGGGTATGATGATTGTTAAAAGATATTAAAGGAAACCTTGAAAAGTGTCAGATGGTGATTATTGATCATGATAGTAATGTGTCATCGTGGAACACATTAAGCAAAGGAAGGGACCGAATTCTTTAGCATTTGTTAAAGCATTTAAAATTTAAGCTTCTTGATATAATAAAAAGTTCTTCAGCATACACATTAAGGTTGTTCAGTTCCAACGTTTGGATATTCAATGATGTTCAGACTTTAGATGCTTAAGATACTTGAATATATGCAAAAATTCATGATTTATTTAACACAAGAAACAAGTGGGGGTGGGGATAAAGCCAATTGAACTAAAATTCTACTTTGTAATAACCCAACCTACTCAATAGGCAACCTCTTAACCACCAAAGGAATCCATCCCAGAATTTTTGTAAAACTATCTATCATCTTATCTTCTACTCAACTATATTACAGAAAGCATATCCATTGCACCTAAGGATTTATATGCATAGTACAAACTGTATAGGAGTCTTATCAAATGTTACAAGCAATGACCTTACACCAAATAAATTGATCATAATCCGGATATAACCAACCCATATTTTTCCATTTATTTTATCTAGATATGAAATCAACAACCTAAAACACTCCGAAAATAGTTATCTTGATCTATTTTCTTGATATTTATTCAACTTCATCCCCTGATATCTTATTTTATCAGCATTGATACCAAGTATAACATATAAAGAGCTATAAGAAACAAAACCAAAAATGATTGGACCTCAAAAACATAAATTAAGTAATGAGATAAACAAATTCACCTTCTCTAGATCCCCAATCCCTGACCATCTTGGTCCATTGATGGTTGTGTTCAACTGTAACAAAATCACAAGGTAACATAAGCAAACTCTTAATCATCAATGCTAGACCAGAATTAACCACCAAGAATCATGCATCTCCATACTTGCCAGAGGTGAACTGTGATTTCCAGAAATGTCAAGGAAAAAAATAGGAACTTTATCCTATTATGGCTTTTTAATAGTACAAAAGATTTTATCTAGAGACTAGCAAACAAGAAGATATAAATTAAAAGGAAATTATCTTTTTGAAGAACTATAAGAAAATTAACCCAAATTATAAAGCAAAGTTAAGGTTCATCATAAAAACAGCTTAATGCTAATGCCAATGCTCTTACTTGACAGCTATAATAGAAGTTTGGAGGATCAATCTCGTTACAACACTGTTGGTAGGGTTTGGAAAGGAGTTGGTGAAACATTTTTTTTGTCAATCTTAAGAATCTGAACAAGCTTAAAAGTAAGGTGGGGCTTCAGTTAAATACCGAGATTTCATCCTTAAATTCAGTCAGCATGGAAATAAGGCCTAAAGCTAACAGTAAATTTGGTTCTAGAGGCATCTGCACCAACTATTGCATGATTGAACTCTCAACAGATACAATTCTAGCATAGTTGAGAGGATTAAACTGATTTAGCCCCACATATAAGAAGACAATACATTATTAGTTAACAAATGAAATTAGAAGCTAACCCTTAGGACAGGAAAAGATCTTTTGAGTATACCACTATTTCTAAAATATAGTAAATCATGTAGTGGACTTACCTTTGAAAATGTACTGGAAAGATCATCAATTTCTGATAAGGGTCTCAAAACTTCACCCTGCAAATATGAAGAGAAATTAGACCAAGCATCAAGCATATGAAATATTCTACTAAAATCAAATATAAGATGAATGATCTTGAAAATTAGTTAGTTACATGTGCCAGAAGGATAACCTAAAGTGATGAACTCTTGATTAGAACAAGAAATTTTAACTGCATTAGAAACCATTTTAAGTTTTCTATTCCAGGGATACAAGGAAGAACAACTCCTCAAGAAGAAAGGGACAGTCTTCTATATATTGCAACAGGGGTTGAGTTTTTGTCTAAAACTTCTGCACGATGGGTATAAAACATCCCACAAACTTATTCCATCAAGGAGGCTTCATATATAACTAGAATTTGTAAACTCAAATATCCTTATCCTTCTGAGGAAAAAGGTGTTGTGAGAAAATTTTCAGGTTGAAGGTGCAAGGGAATTCACATAATTCCATGTCTTTCCCTCAACAAAAGGAACAGATAAATAAAGCACATGAGAAATCCTTGAGAAAAGCTCCCTAATACCTTCTCAACATATTTTATCTGGGAAGCGATAGCATATGAGAAACAACAAATGTTACTTCAAGAAGCACCTAAGTACAAGTAACACAATTTCCAAAACAGATGCAGGATAGCCACTACATCACGGCAGCTTGTACAATATAACTTTCTCAGAAAGAAGTACACAAGAGCTAATTTCTCATTGTGAAGAGTCACAAAGAGAAGTAAATTAGTTTCGAAAATGACCCAACCAAGATGCTTACATGTCAACTTATAAATAACATTGCCTCAAGGTTTGTAAAGTCTTGCAGAGATGTTTAGGACAATGTATAATATGAGCTACTGCAAAGTTTATAAATAAAATCAAAATCAAAATCGATTCTACAGAAAAGAAAAGAAAAATAGGGAAAAAATTTGGAAGAAAAGTAGAAATCTAGAGAAAAAAAATGGAGAAAAGAAAAGAAATGTGAGAAGAAAAGAAGCGTACCGTACCAGAAGAAGAAGTAGAAATCTGGAAAGGAAAAAATTGAGAAACGTCGGGAGAGGATGAGGGAAAAGAAATTACCTGTGCAAGGAAGCGTGGGAGAATTAGAACGTTGAGGACGAGGGCAGAAAACGGAAGAGAAAAAAGGGAAAGACGCGGAATGGGTAATCGGCGCTGAGGGGGCGTAATGCCTATTACGCGCAATCAATGTAATGGGGGAGTAACCGATTCGGCGCGGAATGGGAAAACAGCAAACCAAACGCCGGAATAGGTGGGTAATGTAATAGGCGCGTAATCGGGGCGTAATGGTATACCTATTGCAGTGAACCAAACACGCTGTAAGATGATGCAATCTAAAATATTAGTATTTTAAAACTCACAAATTTTTAAAAAGTTATTGAGTCACACGTTTAAGAAACTTTTAGATAAAATTTATGTCATTTTTTATAAAAAGAAAAATCTATTAGATCTAGATATTATGCAAATCAAATTCTTAATATTGCATAATAATGATTTTAAGATCTTTAGAATGATATGGTTTTCACAAGTTTAAGAAATATATGATGCGATATTAGAATTGACCATTAGACTTGATGAAAAAGAACACTCAATAAATTGATTTCTCTCTCTTGACTTTTTCCCCTTAATTACACAAACCTTAAGCGATGGAGACTATAATTTTGTATGTGTGTAACCCAATTTATAATGATCGACTTTTACCCCAATACGTCCACCAAGTAATTCGAATGAACAGATAGACTCTAATTTCTATTAAAAGTAAAACTCTTATCCCCTTTAGCTTGGACCATATTATGTTAAACTTAATTGATTAACATAATTGGGCTAAAAAATCTTACATTCTTCCACTTGGCCCAATGCAATAAAACAAAAAACTTTACTAGCACAAGTATTGAGAGCGCATAAAATAACACTCATCATAATTACCACATTATAGTGAATTGCAAATGTGAGTTATGTTGGAAAAAATCTTGTTCGAAAATGGTTTTCTTGCACAGTAAAAAAATACAAATTTTAAAAATTGAGTCGGTTTGTAATATTTATAGTAATAAACTTTTTCCATAAATAGTACATGTGCTTTGAGCGAGATGGATCTTAGACGTTCCCGACTTTATCTGAACAACATTCTTTGTTATTCTCGTACCACGAACTGCTTCGAGTGTGGGATCAAACAATTTCGAATCAAACACAAAATCATAAATAATTTTTCTTACTTTGAATAGGAAAATAAATTATGACTATTTTCTAGCAGAATAACAATATCTCAAAGTTGTGTATAACTTGTTTTCTTTTTTAGCCCTACCAATGCCATCTATTTATAAGAGAGAAAGCGGAACACTAATTGAATTAATAGAATACAAATAATATTTATATAATAGAAAAAAAAACTCATCCCCTAGTTGAACTAGGAGAGAAGAGCGACCAATAGGGTGTGTCTCCCCTCATATGTATTATGATGGGGATTCGTGTATCTCCTATATTGGGTCAAATTATATGAGCTTCATGGACTTTCATTAATTGCTAAAACAACATTTATGGTAGTTGTAGATAAAGGAACATTTATAGGTGTAGGAAATTCTACTTTAATTTCTTTTATATCCATAACTTGTTTTGAAACACTCCTACTAACTTCGCCATTTTCAAAAAATCGAACATTACCACTTTCTACAATTCTCAAACTATGATTTGGTATTTAAAACCTATATCATTTATATTTCTTTGGATAACCAATAAATATTCACTTTTCATATGAGAATCTAATTTTCTTTCATAGGGATTATGCATTCTTACTTCCGCTTGATAACCCTAAACATGTAGGTGCCTTAGGTTAGGTTCCCTTTCGGTCCACAACTCAAAAAGAGTTCTTGGAACTGCCTTATTGGGAACCTTATTTAATAAGTATATAACGATTTTAAGTGCATGCATCCACAATGGTATAGGTAAGAAGGAGTTACTCATCATACTCCTAACCATATCTAATAAAGCTTTATTACATCTTTCTACAACACCATTTTTTCGAGGTGTGCTTGGCACAATATACTATGCGCATATGTCACGACTTTTAAGGAATTTTGCAAATGAACTAGGACATTATCCCAATTCAATAATTTTTTCATAAAATTCACCACCTTTATCAATTCTTACTATTTACACCTTTCTATCTAATTACCTTTCAACGTCATTAATGTTCTCAAAGACATTTACTAATTGAGATTTTCATCAAGCAAATAGATATAACAATACCGTGAAAAATCATTAATAAATGTGATAAAAATAATTTTTACATTAAAAGATAGAACATCAAAAGGTCCACATATATCGGTGTGTATTATCTCAAGAAATTGGGTAATTCTTATGGCAACTTTCTTAGTATATTTGGTTTGTTTTTCCTTAATGCAATCAACACATACATCAAGATCAGTAAAATCTAGATTCAGTAAAGTTTCATTCTTTACTAATATTTCAAGCCTTTCTTTGGATACATAACCCAAACATTTATGTCACAAGTGAGCATAATTTTCATTTAGCATATTGCACTTAATTCCAACATTTCGATGATCAACAAGTAAGGATTTTGCAAAAATATTATCAATTTTCAATTTATATAAACCATCAATAAAGTTTCATGAAACTAAAACAATATTATTCTTAAATAAATTGAAACAACCATGTCCAAACTTAACATTAAACCTAGAAACATCTAGTTTTGAAATAAATATAAGGTTTTTAGAAATTGAAAGTACATAAAAAGTTTGGAATAGGTCTAAGTGAAGACCAATATCTAATACCAAATGATAAGTCCCTATGCCTTTAATCGATGTTTCCCCATATATAGGAAATCTTCAATTGGATTTGTAGTTTGGATTAAAAGGAATACTTGCATCATATTGGATACATGAGTAGTAGCACTAGAATTAAACCAACAAATATTATTTGGAACTTCAGTTAAGTTTGATTAAAAACATACAGAAAAATAAAAATTACCTTTCTTTTTTAAACTAAACTTTGTGTTTTTGGTAATCTTTCTGATAGTGTCCCCATTTCTTATAGAAGTGATGCCTATATGCCATTCGTTCCTTTTTCTCACCATTAGAGACATTGACAATCGAGTTTTTCTTCTTTTTAAACTTGTTGGTTTTTGCCTTGAGTCCTTTGCCAGCTCCTTACCCGCAAGGTTGATGGAATTACTTCATTGACTCTTTAATCTTACTTCCTACTCAATGAGCTTACTAGCCAATTCATTAACATTCGACTTATCTTTAATAGTGTTACAACTAATTTGAAATGACCCATAATTTGAAGGTAGTGAGTTCAATATGAACTACACTAAAAATGAGTCATACACCATCATCTCTAAAGTCTTTAGCCTTGTCGCAATATTAATCATCTCAATTATATGTTCTTGCCTTCCTCTTGATCCGTGATACTTTATGGTCGTGAGTTCTGTCATTAAAATACTAGCGAGTGACTTATCCGTAGAACGGAAACATTCTTCCACAAGCATAAGATATTTTTTCACACTTTCTATTTGTGGAATTGTGATATTAATGTTGCTGACAATAGTCATTCGCAAAAACACAAGGCTCAATATGTTTGATTGTTCCCATTTTTATGGTATAACATCTCTTTCTCACTACTTGAGTCAGTAATAGAAGCGTGTTTATCTTTTAAAAATGCCAAGCCACGATCCAAAACACCTAAATGTTACTTTACTTGTTCACTCCATTCAGAGAAGTTTAACCGATTAAATAAAGTAACAGATGAAGCTTGCGAATAAAGAGAAATAGCTGAAAACAATACATAAATTCTCAAATATTGAATTAAGATATGTAAACAATCCAATTATATCCTAGTTCTTCTTTAGTAGATACTACAATATACTATCATAAATAAATGTTAATAACCTTAATGGACAAATAAATATTTTTCACCAAATATACATGTAGCCTTTGGACATTCATATATATATAGCAAAAATATTAATTTGTCACCATAATTTTCACTATTCATAGAACAAATGATTTACCTTTAGGCAAATTTCAAAGTTCTAATGAGTAGTGAAAATCAACTATCCACTTTTTCATCATAAGCATTTAATTAATTAATTAATTAATTACATGAATATTGATAATTTACATATACATAACTTAATTGGCATCTATAAAAGTTTCTAATTTGACCACTTTGGTGACTAACAAATTATATACATCGTATAGACATCAAATTAAAAATATTCAACTTTAGGGATAAAACTTTTAATACCCATTTATATAAAATACTCATGATATGTTATATCCTCAAATTTATATATCAAAATATAATTCATTAATTATATAAAATGCTTAAAAGCCACATAATATAATATACTTAATTTTTTAAACAAAATTAAACACACTGATGCTATCAATGTAAAATAGTTATATTAGTATTCAATTTCATAAAACATACTAAAAATTCTTTCATATGTGTATTTGTGTAGAAACCACAAATATAAAACATAAATGCGTGTCTAAAAATAGCAAACAATAAATAATGAAAAATATGGCTTGAATCTAATTAATAATAACATATGAAATATGTATGACATTAAAATTAAGAAATTAGATTAAATTGTTTATCAATGTGTTGTCATCAATCTTGAGTCGATGTCGAGTTAACTTGTGACACTGACTCAATTAAATACATTATTAATATATATACAATTGTTGGAAGTAATAAAATGTACATAATAAAATTAAAATATATGAAAATATTAAAATAAAGCTTTAGTGAGTGGTAAATTAAATGTGTTACTAATGCAATTAGTTTTGTTCAAATATCATCATATGCATATTTTTATTATTTTTAAGTAAGACTAAAATACCCTCGAATAATATAACTTATTTTAATTATGAAAGAAAATTTATGGAATTTCTCTAACCGAATTGGTGACCGATTAAGGGTACTCAATTAGGAGCTTAAATAGTAGTATAGATAAAAATAGTCATGCTATTGCCTTTCATAAACTAAAACCAAAAGTTGTGAGGGTAAGGTATGTATATTTATATTGGTCATCAATCTCGACGCTCTTTATGTATACTAAAATTTTTATCAAACATGTATGCATATAGAAACCACAAATTTAAAGTACAAATGCATGTTTAAAAGTAACATTATTAATATATACAATTGATGGAGATAATAAAATGTTTATATTAAAACAAAATTGTATTAAATAAATTAAAATGAAGTTTTGGTTGATTGGTAAATCTAAAATTTTTAATAATTCAATTGGTGTGGGTTCAAATCCAACCATATATATATATATTAATTGGCTTCATTAAAATGAAAAGACTAAAATACCCTCAAATAATATAACTTTTTTAATTACAAAATGACATTTATGTAATTTTCTAACCAAGTTAGTGATCCGGTTAAGAGTGACACTAACTCAGGTCAATGGCTTAGTTAATAGTATAGATATACAATTGATGAAAGTAATAGAGTGCACATAATTAAAATTAAAATATATAAATATATTAAAATAAAGTATTAATTGAGTGGTAAATTAAATGTTTTACTAATAAAATTAGTTTAGATTTAAACCCTATCATTTACATATTTTTATTTGATTTTTAAATTGATAAAACTAAATTACCTTTGAATAATATAATTTAATTTCATTACGAAAAATATTTTCATAATTTAACAATTGAATTGATGAACCGATTAACGATTACACTAATTCAATAAAATATTTAAATAATAGTATAAATATATATCCATCAAATTCAAAATTTATACTTAGAAAGCTCAAACATAAATTGTGCAAATCATAATGATAGATGGAACACATCAAGAAATCAAAATGTAAATCTTTAAAAGCAAAATAACGCAATTCTTTAGAAATAAAGTAAATTCACTTTCTTAAACAATTGATGTGAGGTTATTTCTATCATATACCATAAATACTTATTTTAACCACATGAAACTTTGAAATTAATAAAACTTGACAGCTCTTATCGCATCGATTTATGTTAAACACAATACGAAAAATCATATGTTATTCAATTAGGCTCATAATACCACAAATACCTCATGAAATTTTTATTTTGGTAAATATGAAAAATTAGCCAAGATTAATTATATTAAACTTAATCTTTAGCAGGTAGAATTTTCATCGCACGACAGATATCGTCTTCAAGTAAGTTCCTTACATATATTAGTAGATTCACATGAATGAATAATTCCTTCATGCCGCCTTGAGCTTCTCTAGCAAGATAGTTTGCCACCCTATTGTTGTCTCGCACAATCTGACTGAAAGTCACATTCCAATATTTAAACCACCAATCATGTATAAGTCGAACTCATTATAAATGTTGCTTGCTACTAACCCATTCTATATGACGGAAATCAATATAGCATTATCGCTCTTAATCTCCACTTAGCAATATCCTTTTGCCCAAGCTTACTTTAAGCCCTAGAGTAGTGCTTGAGCTTCAACCTGAAAAATATCAGACAATCCTATTACCATCTTAAAACCCCCCATCCATCCTCTATTCGCTCCTCTCACTACTCCCCCTATGGTTGTCCTTGGCCTAGTACTTGACACAGAACCATCCACATTCACCTTAATCCATCCATGACGCGGAAGCTACCACCAACCTTTAGTTATTGAAGTACAACTCCAATTATGAGGCCCACCTGTATCAAATAAAGATCTCGTCCAAGCTTCCGCAGAAGTTAGCAGAGACTGACTACTACTAATCTGTGTAAAAATGAAATCATTTTGGTTCTTCCAAAGAAACCAACATACAATGGAAAAGCAGTTAAGCCATTCACCATTTTTTAACATTATTTTACCTTCATTCCTAATGTTCAAAATAATCCATTGGACAACAAGTAAACTAAAGAAACCATTCTAGAGTCGTCTAGGTACGATAAAATGCCAAATTACTTTTGAGAAGACACAATCCCTAACTACATGCATTATAGATTCAATGTCCAAACCACAATAATCGTAGAAAGGAAAAGTCGTCATACCTTGCCTAGTTCATTCTTCGTTAAAAGTCTACCACGAGCCAATAGCCAGAGAAAGGTTCGAACCCTTTGCGGTGCCCTAACTTTCCATGTCATTTCATCATTGACAATACTAACTGATACGTTTTCAACAAATATATGTTTATAGGATTTCGAAATGAAGAAATTACCCTCTAAAAACCATCTCCAACTTCAGTGATCCATGCCTGCATTCGCCAATGAAGGTATATAAGATAAAATATGCTCAACAATCACTCGTGGAAGAACCGTAGCTAGCCAATGAACATTCCACTCCTCTTCTGTCACTATATCACAATCATGAAGTGAGTCTTGAAGGGCCTCATGACCAATGTAATAGTGTCATAGAATACCCAAGTTCCGTAACCAATCATCATTCTAAAAATTCACTAGCCTATCATCACCAACAACCCAATATATACCCTTTTTCACCACACTCCACATATTGGCTATAAAACGCCATATATAGGAGCAGCCGGTACGACTAATGTCTATTGGCAGTAATCCATGCACTTTGTACTTATTTCTCAAGATCTAAACCCACAACTGCTCTATACTAGTAACTAGTTTAAACCCCAACTTCATGAGAAAAAAGTTTGTTTTGGTCTTGTAATCTCTGAATACCTATCCCTCTTTACGCTTGAGGTTTGCAGCAATCCTCCCAACTCACAAGTGACAGTTTCCGCATAGAAGAAGTTAAACCCCATAAAAATCTACTAGCTAGTTTCTCAATTTCATTACAAACTGAGCTAGGAATTCTGGTCCTTGACAAGAAATAATTTGGAATAGCAAGTAACATTGACTTAACCAATCTTAGACGATCCGTTAGAGATAATTTCCTTGATTCCCATCCATTAAGTCGAGTGTAAACTTTATCCAAAATGAATTGAAACGTCCCAATACCAACTCAATTGTGAAAGAAAGGAACATCCAAATACATACCTAGATCCTTTACCTTTGTAAATCCAAGATTGTTACATAAATTAGTTGATAACACCTAAATACATACCTAGATCCCTTACCTTTGTAAATCCAAGACTGTTACATAAATTAGTTGATTCTTCCTATGTAACATTGTTTGAGAAAAAAACCTGGGTCTTTTGGCAATTAACCTGAACATGTTGGAGGCATTCTACATTTTTCAAATCAGCTTTGCTAAAGAGAACCAGATCATCTGCAAAGAAAAGATGTGAGATAGCTGGTCCCAGTCGAGAGAGAAAAAGAGGTTCGCAGCATCAATCAGATATCCTTGATGCTCTATTCCCAAAATGAACGACTGCTTCCTGATTTCTAAGCCTTGTTGTATTCTGCCTTTCTAAAGCTCCTTATACCCTTTCTAATTCTCATATAGCTCATATTTTTCTAGAAAAAATATTCCCAAACACCATTTTATTCCAATTTTAGACTGATTGGATAAAATTCTCCAAATTACCAAAAACTCCATTTTTTGACCATAACTATTTCATCATATCCTTGAACTCTAGGTGTATCAGCCAGTTAGTGAGGAAACGAAACGGTCTATCTTCTCTCCCCATTTTCACCTTATCAATCGATAAAGTATTGGACGATGATCCAATTTAAGCTTATGCAAGTGTCACACCTCTAAATTTTGTGTGAAGGATTGCCACTGATCTTTACAAAAGCCTCGATCCAAATGTTGAAAAAGGTTCCATCTATTCCATGTGAAACACGGTCCATAAAAACCCATATCATAAAAACCATATCCAAAATAAAGAAATTGAAATTATTACAGTTTGCTCTGCGGGATTTTGAACCCCCTCTTCATTCCTCACTACACAAAATTGCATTGAAATCCCCTACCAACATCCATGGCTCATTCACTTCTTCCGCAACTCGACCCATGCTTCCTATAATTGCATCCTCAAAGCTTGTTGTAGACTTGCATAAATAATAGAGCAAAGAAAAGAAACATAACCACTCAATTTCGAACACGTAAATGAATGAACTAAGCATGGGCTTTTAAAACTTCAATACTGATATTATTACAAGTTTAAAAAATATCTTATTTGGAATTAGAAGTGACCATTAGACTTCACGAAGAAGAACACTCGATAAATTGATTTTTTTCTATTAACAATTTCCTCCTTTAATCACACAAGCCGTAAGTGGTAGAGGCTATAATCTTGTGTGTGTGACCCTAATAGGTAGAAAGATGATCAAATTATAATGATCTAACTTTTAATCAGGCACGTCCATCAAGTAACTAAATGAATAGATAAAATTTCACTTCTATTAAAAGTAAAACTCTTATCTTGCTCATATAATTTCATACTTAATTGAGTTTTCATAATTGGACTAAAAAAATCTTACATTTTAGCTTGTCAGTAAAATTATTGTCACTATAGATACTTTCTACAATACATTTCTTTTTATCAAGTAGTTAATATTTAATCAATTATTACTCATTACATTTGCAATCACTAAAACAATTGGCGGTATAGATATTTCCAAAACAATTTATTTTCGTCACTATATACATCACTATTATATACATTTTCAACAATAAAATATTAAAACATCCATCCTGTAGATATTTTTAGCAACAAATTATCTTCACCACATTCATATTCTTTTTAGTAATGAAGGCAAATTGTCACTAAGACTTTCCACAGAAACATCAAGCTTGATGCTACAAAATTTTACAAACCATCATTAAGAATACACAACCAATTAGCTAAAGGACAATGCCTCAAGTATTGTTGGTTGTTTTAAGATTGATAAGATTCCAAGGCATATAGATAGGATCCAGATAACAAAACTAAGCTTTTAATCTCAGTAGCAATATTTTTAGTAATACCTAAACACTCAACCCAACTTGGGAATTCAACTGTACCAAGCTGAAAAATTCATAGCAACGTGTAATATGTACAACAATTCATAAGTCTACAATATCTTACTGGTGAACAATTCCACAAATCTGCAACTATTTTCCTTGCAAAACTACCCACCATCTTTTTTTCCCATGTGATGTAGAGGACTAAACATTATAGTTTGTGCTCATGTACATCATCCTCAGTATATGATTTTATTTTTAAAACCAAAACTTAGCATCATAGTCAATTAGAAAATCATCCTTGTTATGTTGGTTAATAAACATATTTCCGTTAGCATCATTATTTCTTGCTTTACTTGTTTTAGGGCCTCCACTTTGTTCACCCAATGTATTTGAGAATACATTCAAAACCATGCCAAACATGAACCTTTGGTTGAAACTTATCTAGTACACTATGCCAAGGAGAATATAATCTACAGTAAAAAAAGGCACCACCAATAAGATGGGCCATTTTCAATTAATTATGATGAAATGCAAGTTCCCCACCTAGAATGTTATAAATAGGCAAAATAGAACTAGAGACAAAGCTAATTAGCATATGGGAAGCTTCAAATATGATATTTGGTGCCAACTTATAGCATTTCAATCAAACAAAAAAAAAAAGGTCTAATTAATGACCAAATAAATATATCTAATGTGAGTGTGTTGAAGCATGGGTAAAACTATCAATAATGCTTTCCAATGACATACTTGCATTGTCCATCAGACACTAGTCAAGGCTCTAAAAGAGGCTGAAGATGTAGAAACCAAGTTGTTTTTAACTTCTCTTCCATTAGGTTTATTAGTAATTTATTCTTGAGTATCTAACAAAAAGTCTTGTAAACAATTTGGAATGCCACTTGTTGAATAACAACAAGTAAATACATAATTGGAGATATTGGGTTTTGATAAGTAGGAATAGTACAAAATTGTTATGTCCTTATAAATGTGTTGTGATGTTGGATCTAGTATCATAAGTGTAGTATATTCGTTTTATATATTTGTATTTTTCGAATAAATTGGTTTAATAATATCCATTAATTATATTAATACCCTTTGTATATTATCTTCAATATTTTTACACGTAAAGCAAAATGGAAGCAAATATCGATTCACTAGTTATCTAATGTTTAACTAATACTAAGCAGTATTGCATGGTCTGATTGTAATATGGAAAGACAATTTGTATTAGTAGATAAACTGAAATATGTCCTTAGTCTAATAAAAAAAATAACCAAACCAATTGAAAGATTAATATGTCTTCTATCAAGTCGAATTGGTAAGATGTTTTGTCTTGGGCATCAGCGGATGGCTCTCAGAAGACAGAGACATAAATGTGACTAACTAGACTAATAGTATATCGGACAATACCCAAGTAGAATAGATCTTAGATCTGTTTATGGATTTATTTATTTGTTATGTTCACAGTGTGACATACCTAATCCTGAGTTGATGATAGACCATGTATGTGTGACTTATATACTTTGCTATACGTAAAAGCCTAAGCTCAAATTGATAAGGAACAAAAAGTTGGAGTGTTGGGTATACGACTTTTACAATATGTAGTATCATTCCAAAATAGTGGAATTCATAGCCCAATTGAAGGGTAAATGATATCATCTTATCGACATTACATGATAAGTGAAAAAGAAATACGACCACGAGTCATTTATCTTTGTGATAAATGACTAGATTACTATTTGGTAGTAATTGAATTATTATGAAGGAAGATGTAATGGTTAGCATGAGATAAAAGATGATCATATTGGTGTAATAGGCCAATTTAGCCTGGGCTCACAAAAAAATAATAAACCCAAAATAATAAAACAAAGTCCAAGTCCAGTCCAAAATTATATCATTTGGCCTGATCGAAATGGCCTATTACTTGAAAAGGTTGAAGGTCCATCTACAAGCTTGACGCATATGGAAACATAATCTTCAAGTATATGCAATCTTAGATATGATATGCAATCTTAGAAGATATGATTTTGTAATCTTAGAGATTTAAGTTGTAGATACCCTTTAATCTTAGCCGTTGATGTATTGATCTGTACCATTGGATTTGGGGAGGCTCAACTATAAATAGAGGCCTCTCCCTTCATTGTAAAACACTTGAGTTGGGAGCAATAATAATTCTTAAGAGCATTCACTCAAATTTCTCCCTCTCTTGCATTCTTATTTTCTGTGGCTTGTTCTTATTTTGTTTTCGTTAATCTTCGTTTCTTTTTAAGTTGCTTTCATTTGAGTTGGATTTTGGTGGAGGAATTTCGTTGAATTTTCATATTTTGAGAGCTAGGCTGACTTACGCATTTTTTTAACCTTTTTTTATTTATCCATTTAATTGTTTAATCATTAAATATTCTTTTACTTTTATTCGTTTATTTATCCATCAACTTTCTTATTTACATATTGTTCATTCATTTAACCATTCTTATCATTATTTTATTTTCTTCCATTAATTATATACTTTATTTGTTTTTAATATTATGTCACACATGTTGTTTATTTTTAAAACTCATGTTATAAATCATCCATTTTAAATTGTTTTATTATTTGCTTTAAATTTTTTCCATATATTATCGGTTGCAATTTTTTTATACTATCTATTTTATATACCATTTATTTTTAAGATGTTTTGTGTATAACTTGTTCTAAATTCCTTATTACACAATATTTATTTTAAACTCATTTATATATTATTACTTTATATATTACCTATTTTCATTTTTTATATATTATTTATTCCAAACTTATACATATATTACCCACTTTTTTATATATAATTTATTTATTGATTTGTATATTGTTGATTTCAAATTTCTTTCTCCTTATTATTCATTTTCAAATTCATTATTTTTAAATTTGTTTACATTTTATTTTTCCTTATATATTTTTTATTTTATACCCTTTGTTTTAAATTCATTGGTATTTAATTATTGATGCTAGTATTTAAATAATTACTATTATGTGTTTTATAAATTGTTTTTTTGTATTTTCATGTTGCCGTTTTTTATCAAAGTTTTTACGCATCGTTTTAATATTGCGTCAATTTTCCCCAATTTTAAAAAAGAAAACTTTAAAAAATAAGGCAATATTCGGTACTTTGGAGCTTTGAGAAAATCGTGCCCTAACTAACTGGGTTTCGATTTTTTTATCCAAATAACCGAATATCCTTTTTAAACTTTAATGCATGAGACAAGCTTAGTTTCGAGGGTTAAAATGTCGTATCCTAACTTACTGGATGTGACATCTTATTACTTCGCGACAAGGAGGTCTTAACATCAAATTTGATTTATTCAGGTTTTTAAAGAGGATCGTATTTTAAAATATTTTTAAATTTTTGACATTAGGACGTTAATTAATCAATTAGGTACCAATTTTTGGGAGTTACAAGGGTGCTAATCCTTCCTCGTGCGTAATCGACTCCCGAGCCCGTTTTCTCAAATTTTGTAGACGAAAATCATTATTTTAATAAATCAAAATGTTTTATTAAAATGATTAATCTCAAGGTGACCCGATTACACTTCGAAAAAAGATTTGTGGCAACTCCATTTTCGTTTTAAAAGTCGACCCCGTTTTTCAAAATAAAAATGGTTTCGACAATTGGGAGAACGAATTCATCCTAAAAAGATTAAGAATATCCTATGAGAGTAACACACTGATGACAAGGTCATTAAACGAGCACTGATTAAGTATCTTTCGTAATGGTATGTAATTGGAGAGAACCTAATCACGATACTACAATGGAATAGCTTCGTGACTAAATAAGTTTATAATTAGTAAGCCAAAAACTGAAACTTAGGCTCCGTTTGATTGCCAGTAAAATGTTTTCCGTAAAATGATTTCTGGAAAATGTTTTACTTTTCTGTAAAATGATTTACTGGAAAATATTTTCGGTGTTTGATTGAATCTGTAAAATATTTTCTCTTGTTTGGTGATTTCTGAAAATATTTTCCGGAAAAGTTGTTTTACATATATTAATATATATTAATAAATTTTTATATTTTAAATTATTTTTACATATATTGCAATGATTTATTTATATATAAATAAATCAAATTAAATATATAATAATACTCAATTATTAAAATATAAAAGCATTGCAAACTACTTCCGAAATTTACTGATTAGTAGTGAGTCAATTGTAGTGATCTCTTGATGAAATTACGCTCAGCATAAAAGCAATTTTTTTGTTGTCTTACAAACAACACAGATAGCATCATTATCAAATTTCAGCCACTCTCAAGTATAACCAATTCCTTGGCCAACCAATCTACATTGTAACACAAAGCTATCTTCTATAAAATTTATCCCAATGCACACATTTACAGACATAAATATGTATATATGTATGCATTCAATAAATACATAACCATATGCATGCAATCAGCTATTTTCTAGGATAGAATTGTGGGTGTGATAGGACCCACAAACTTCTTCCCATACAAAAACGACATTGGCAGATACACCATTCGACAAAGACACCACATTCTTCCTACAGAATTATACAAAATTATTGTCTAGAGTAGAATAATGTAGAACCTTTGGAACATACATAAGACCTGTAAAAGGGAGACTATTTACTAACAAACTTTTGAAAGGAACCATGTTCTAGGATCCACTCACGTGCTTTCTCAATTGCTCCTTCTCCACCTTCAAAGACCTTCACCAAGCGACCTCAAGCTAACATAATTTAACACAAGTACCAAACATGGTGCTTGGACCTTCAATGTGAAGACCCCAACCACCATATCTATTCTGCAAGAAAACAAACAACTCTCAGAACAGAGCAATTTTCTTCATTTGTTTATATGGTAATGACAATGCCAACTGACATCGAATAGTTAGTAAAAGGCAGTTGACTTAAGTGGGTTGGTTTTCCTTTCATCCAGATAGCACTATGCTTACTTAGAACAAGTTCAACTAATGTGAGAAACATTCCAGAGAGCTAGAAGACAATAATAACATAATTATGTCATAATTAGTTCATAACAAAATATCTACTCAACAAGTGGAAATCATAAAATCTTAAACACACACAGGCACATTGCTTGCACGATGATTGTACTGATATATCGCATATCTCATATTGATGCTCCTTTGATAGGATAGTATTCAAGGCTCCAGTAACATATAATGTAATAACACATTGCGGTTTATAAACAAAGCTTAAATTACATATCATCCAATTATTAGTTGTTGAGAGATGCAACAATGTTAAGGTAATTAGAAAGCTATTGAAATGTAATTATCGGGGATCTCGAGTTAAAAAAGATGACATAATGACAAAATAAATGATTGGTTCTTCCACTACACATACAAATGTGAAATGTCAAAATATTTTGAGAAGCGACAATTTAATTTCTTTGTAGATTAAGCCACGAAAAGACATTAGTAATTTCCACATTAATGAATGATTAGAATCGAGATATAGCTTTGTTAAGCCTTACCAAACCGGAAGTAGAGACATAGGGCCCCATAATCTCGGCCAATGACCATCATCTGCTTGTATTGTTGAATAAAAATCAAGGGCCTTTGCAATGTTGTCAATCTGACCTCTTCCTTGACATCTTCAAACTCTTCCAGTTTGGTTTGTGGTAAATTAGTGACAGATTTTTTCTCCTCTGCAAACTACATCTAGAAAGAACTATAATGACCTTCAAAATGCAAAATGGCTAAAACAAACAACAATGGTTTAGACGACGTGTCAAAAACAAGAAATCTTTTCTCCACTCTTAACTGTTTCCATATAATCTGGATATGAAGTTTACCACAGCAGAAGAGAAAAGTTTTAAGGTTTTTCTTTTTCTTTTTTTGAAGTTTTTTGTCAAATCATGAAATCAATCATAGAAGTAAAATTTCCCTGCAATGGAAAGACTAAAGAGAACTATATGGAAATCCCAACAGCAGAGAACCAATTCTTCCAAAATTGGAAAACAAATTACATGAACAACTAATTAACAAAAACCCCAAATCCCAATTTCAAGACCAGATTAACTCAATTCTCATGAGAAGATCGAGCTGTGTTTTTGTGGAAACAGTTATCCCGAAAACTCTGGCGAGCCATTTCCACCTTAGAAAGCTCTTAGGGTTCCTCATTCAGAGCGTAATTCCAGACTTGATGAATGCTGGGGTGTGCGTGTTAAGAATCGGTGTTGGTGACGGCAAGCGAAGATCAGTGTCAAGGATAAGGGAAGGGAAGGGAAAGGGAAGGGAAGGGAAGGGAAAGGAAAGGAAAATTTTCTGAAAATGTCTTACCGAATTAGAAACGGTAAGACATTTTCCAAAATTAAAGGCTTCTTTTTCCCGTGTTTGTAATTGATTTTACGTGAGGAAAATATTTTCAGCCAAACAAACACTGGAAAAGGAGGAAAACCTTTTTCGAAAAATGTTTTACTACAATCAAACAAACCCTTAATTATAAATTATTTGAGCCCTAATTACATATGTCCAATTGATCCCTTCGTTAGCTTGTTGAAACCAGAAATGAATTGCATGTAGAACTAAATGAACAAAAATGGATGGAAATGATGAAGTTTGAGAAATGAGTTACATTCACAAATAAATGTTTTTTTCTCACTAAGTATAGAGTGACTTAAGAATTAATTTAAGTTTTAAAATTATTATTTAATTAAAAATTGAAATTTGAAAATAGAATTAAATTAATTAGTTATTGTGAATTCGTTGAATATGAAAGTTAAATAAATTTCCTCATAAATTGTTTTACGATAAAGTTGTCATGATTTTAATGAAATTAGAATTAGATTGAGAAAAATATTTAATTAGAAAATTAATTTATCTAATTAAATTGATTAATTAATATTTATTTTAGAAAATAGAAAACATATGTTTGGTTGAATTAAAATTTAAAGTGTTGGGTTAAAAGTAAAAAAACACACACATATAATTGGAACAAATACAAGAGAGATCCAAATCCTCTAATCATAAAAGGGACGGGCGGCATCCTTAGTATTATTTACTAGGGTGTGCCACCCACCCCATCTACTTAGAGTAGAATGTTATTTTCTATTAAATAAACATTATTTATGTTTTACTAATTAAACCAGGATTCTCATATCTCTCCCTATAAATAGGTGACATTGGTAGAGTTATTTACACAAGTTTTATATAAGTTTGATATATTGTTATTCTGCCAGAAAGTAGTGATAATTTACTTTTTAAGAATAAATTCTATTTTTCGGGAATTAAAATTCTACTAGTTCTATATTTGGTTCATGATTATTCGAGTCCACACTCGAAGTAATTCGTAGTACAAAAATAGTGAAAAAGATCATTTGGTTGAAAGTCAAGAATGCTTAAGATTGGTCTTGCTCAAAGTACATGTATTTTTCGAAAAAAAATATTACTATAAATGTTACAAATTGACTTAATTTCAAAATTTTAGTTTTTGGATGTGAATGAAAATTATTTTTTAAATCGAATTTTTTAACACGTGATATATCATAACATGTATGCGAGGATTGCATGGGTTGTATAAAGACTCGCATATCCATCCGGTCAAGTAGTCTTTCATGATTTAAAATGTTTATTAGATTGTTGTTAGGAGTTATGTTATTTGAAAGTCTATGAATATGGTTAAAAATTTTAAATCTCTTTTATATATTTAACATAATTTTAAAGGTGTTGAATAAGTTATAACTTGATTGGCAAGAGTATTGTTGTCAATATAGGAGAATATAGGTTTGAGCGCGCTGAAGCGCATTATTCTTCTATTTATGAGTTGAGTAGGAGTTATAAGTAGTTCTAAATATTATATAAAAAAGAGAGATATAATCATAACTTGAAATTATTTTAAAAAATTAAAGTTCATATTACGTAATTAAATATCAAAACATACTTTTAAAACAAAAATAAAGAGTTAAATACATTCGTGATCAATATCAAACTCATGGGCTCATCTTTCCCATGTCATTGTTTCTACTTATTCGAGATATGGACTTGTTGCAAATATCTTTAGATCCCTAAAATTCAATACACCAAATGTCACAAAAGATAAAGATATCAACAATTATTTAAATAATTCTAAAAGTGTACCAAATATTTATTTATGAAAACAATATTTTATAAAAACTAAATATTTAATTCATACCTTATTAATTAGTAGATTTCATAAATAATTTACTTTTGTAAATAATTAATTTTCTTATGAACTTTTAAGTTATTGTCTATTGACCTGATGTTTATCTTCTTCCAAAATAATTTAAGTCGCAATCATAGTTGTATAAAAAAACATTAATTTTCTTATGTTTGAAAGTTAAATGTGGCCAAATATATTTATCTATTTTTCATGATTTTCAGAATCGGACCGATGATCAAATCAATTAAACCACCGATTTCCAATTCAACCGACCAACCTAATGTTAAAAAAAAATCATGGTTTAGTTTGAATTTATAAAACTTGATTTTCGCATTTTGCAAGAGTTTTTTTTTTAAATTTAGTTGGATATCATTATTAAACACAATTAATATCATCATCATGAAAGCATCAAAAGGCACAGTCACATTAACATCTCATTTGCCCATTCATTTTCATTAGGCCTTTCTTCTCTCCATACCCATTCAACATCATCTACATAATTTTTTCCCAAGACTTTTTTTGCAAGAGTTATAAGAAAAAGAATGTTGGAATGAACATTATTATGTGTTTAGTGTTGTGTTGGACCGTAGATAAATGATGCCTCAAAGTAGAAAAGAGTTCAGATATGAAAGGTTTTAGAAAAAGGATGACGAGTCTTATAAAATTATTTGTGAGACATGATGTTGCGGTCATGGAGAGAGTCTCAATTCCGCAGTATTTAAAAGGACATTGTTTCTTACGCCCAAAATTTGAAGTGGTGGAACATAAATACTCGTAATATTAGAAGAAAATTCAATCTAACCAATATTGGCCAGATAACTTGTACAGCTTCATATCGTATAAAGATCGTGATGTCAAGATTAAGAAGTTGGAAGTGAGCATCAACCCTCTACTGGAAGATAAAGAGATCCTCTGGAAACAGCGGTTCAGGGTTGGCTTCAAAATAGGGATCATAATAAATCCAATTTTCATAGGATGGCATTGGGCAGAAAAAAAAAGTTTTTCATTGAGACAATGAAGGATGTTAGGTGTAACACCTTTTATCTATCCCAATGATCAGTATAGATATAAGATGCTATAATAACACATGCAAAAAACATTCATAACTTGCGAACCTCAAAAGATTATTCTTTAGAACAATTTAAAAAAACCACTAAATCAAGTTTGAGACTATTTAGAAGGTTTTGAAAATATTTTGAAATTATTTAGAATCAATTTGTACATGATTGAAGGTGTTTGAGATCAAATATGAGCTTCGAAGTTCTCAAAACGACCAAAACAGTGCAGTGACGTCTATCTAGGGGAAAGATGTCGATACTTTAGCCTGGAACTATAGCTTTTTAGCTACTGACTTGAATGTTCTAAAACTTAAGTTACCTGAAGCAAAAAATTGCTCTCTGACTACCACGTATCGATATGTAAAAGCAAGGTTTTAAAACCTTGATGCTGGGAATGAAAATTTAAGTTAAAAACACTCTAAAACCACTCCAACACACGTCATACTCAAGTGGATGCATAGAATACTTAAAAGATCATTTAGAGCCATGCAATTTCATACTTGAAATACATCTTAGTTTAGGTTATACTCACATAACATCAAGGCAACCCTTAGAAACAATTTATAGCTTTCTAAATACATCCAAGTCAAGTCAAAGCCCAATCCAATCCAAACAAAAACACAAAATCAATATGTGCATAAATCACCTATGCTCAAGGCTAATCTAACAATGCCTCAAAATATGACAAAAAATAATATCCATTTACAAGACCAAGAGTAGTATGTGTTGAAAAATTCAGTTTGAAAACAATGATTGCAAGTACAATGGAACTTTTTTTTTTTGAAATCGACTAATTGTGATATTTATAACCATAAATTCTTTACCCAAATTATACATGTGTTTCTAAATTTGGAGGATTTTATGATTCTTAGCTTTCTACCACTCGATTTTCTCCTCTAATCTCAACCTTGGTTTGCAAAAGTATGGGCTCTAATCACAAATCAATGAAAACAATACGAGCTTTGTAAGGGTTAGAAACGAAGACTAACTCTATAAAAATATAAAATTTATTTTGGGTAAATAACGCTACTATATTTTGACAAAATATCGGCACAAGTGATATGTGTTTTTTGTCTCTATTTATAGAGAAGATAACAAGAGTCTCAATAGAGTACATTCTAAGGGCGATGTCACCCCTTTTGGGACTAAGATTTGCTACCCATACCTCCAAAGTCGGTCCTAATTGGGTTTCATTGTGTATTGGGTCAATTTTATATGTTACCAGGTCTTTAAACCAACTTATATAATTTATCCAACCTAAAAAATATATTTCCTAGAACACCCTATTACTCGACCCAATTGTCGGGTCCAAGTTACGAGGTGTCACATTCGTTGCCAGAACAACTATGATCAAGTTACATTTAATTCATACCGTTGTTGTAATGTCCTCACCCGACCCATTCGTCGAATCCGGGTGCAGGTGTCACAACAGAATCAGGTTATTGTACGTATCCAGAATTCACTAAATTTAAAAGTCAAACTACCTTTCCTATTTATTTATAAATTGTACAATAGATCCTATAAAATTTAAAATAAGGATTTACTATCTCAGCTCTAGTCTCTATATAAGATATCTGATTAGAACATATTCGCCCCATTGGTAAAGTCTCTAAAGGTATCCCCTTCCTATGTGCATGACTCTATTCTAACGATAAGTCATTGATTCCATACGATCTTGCTCAGTCCTTCCTTAAATTCTTTGTTTCTCGTATCTTGCATCCATAGGTCAATCCATTTGTAAGTTCGAATGAACTTAGTGAGTTTCAACATTACACAAAACATACCCCACCTTGTTGGGGTTGTAATAAATAATAATACTATTAATATATAACAAATTCCCTACTCTTTGGGAACATTTCTCTTAAGTTTTCGTAGTGGACTCTTCCCTATTTCCGATCCTATCCACTGGCAGATAGATTATTGAGTGATTCCTACATGTCTATTCTATCAGCCTTTAAGCCATTCTAACAACTTCTCTGAATACCTCAACGCTCCCGTGAACTTCTTCTTTTCTTTTACTTATCTCTAATATCGGTTTCTTCTTTCCACCATTTATTTACAAAGTACCTCCTTAGGCTTACCATCTTAAGGTACTAAGGTATTTTCCCTTTGGTGATCATTCTCAAATATGTTTGTTCCATGACAGACTTTTTTCCTATATTAACCCCGTCTAATTTGCTCGTATTCATCTGTTAGTATGACTAACAATATCACATGCCAGTCTGGTGGAACAAGTCTCGCTTGTTCTATATAGTAGCCAGATTACTTCTTTGTAATCCGCCTTATTCCCTTTACTTTTAAGCGTACTACATTTTTCTGCTATAGACCACTATGGCCAATAATACTCAGTCGCCGTCACTGAGTGACTATTTGAGCTCACGATTTTTTTTTCTTATCGCATTCTCACCTAGTTAGCCTTTTTTGGTTGACGCTGCATTTTTGTTATCCTCCATACGAGGAATAGTTTGGAAAGTCATACCTGTCACTTGTATCTTCCCACATAATACATTTATATATCAAGTCCTAACTAACCCCTCTATTCCAAGTCTCTTTTTGCGATGCTAATGATCTTAACTTTATTTTCCTGTATCGTTGAACGTGTTTCGTCAGTTCTTAACAGGGGATCTCTTTTGGAATCCCTTATTTACAATTCTCGTTTAAACCGTTTCTCATTCTCCCATACATTAGACTCCACTAGTACGTCAATTCTAGTGATTTTTTCATACTGGCTAACGTCCTTATGCCCTTCTAAATTTCACGACTACTATTCCAGTAGCCCTTTCTCTGGTCCATTATATTCCCTTTCATTTTTGGATTCCTTCTATCCGCTACTCGACTATTGCATGTCCATACTTTTATTTTCCTTCTAACCCTTTTTCCTTATTCGGAGGTTATCCCATGAATTCTGTTATGATTTTCCACTTGTGTTTACTATCTCGGCGGACTCTCTTTTTATGCTGCCATGATCGAGCTATAGGCTTACACAGAACACCCCATATTTAATGTCCTGACGAACTCTATTTGTTGCCATAGCCTAACTATGGTCCTTCACTTCAAAATCTTCGTGTTTAACGTCTCATCAGACTATACCGTATTTAGTGTCCCATCATAATATCTCGTGTTTAGCATCCGTCAGACTATCAACTATGCCATAGTGTCTTTCAGCATGGTCTTACTCATTCTACCGTCAAATCATCTATTGATTCCATAAAATCTTTCATCTATGGTCTTGCACAATATAACCTCGTATTTACTATCCCAACAGACTAAATTGGTGGCCATAGTCCAACTATGGTGTTACACCTCATATTCCCCGTGTTTAATGTCCCGACAGACTGTCAAAGGATGCCATAGCATTTTTTAGCAATGGTCTTACTCATTTATTTCATGATGCCATAGCATCTTTTAGCTACGGTCTTACTCATTTTTAGGTGTATAGCCTCCAATCGGTTCTAGGGCCTAGCTATAATCCTTTACTCGCTATCCCCATCATATTCCATCCATTCTTTCATTTTTCTTCCTATACATTGATGCTCGAACACCACATTTTCCCCTCTACAAGGCCTGGAGGTTTACTCATCACGACTTGCACTTAGCAATACAATCTGGCGATATCTAATAGAATTTTTCTTCCCTTTCCTAACTTCGTCTAACCCACAACTAGCTTACCTATTTTCAGTGTATGCATACACTATACATACCATTTAAAATGGAGGATACTAAACAACTCAGGCAATTATGCATTATGCTTTAACAATTTAAGGTTTGAGTACATAAACTCACTTGGTACACTTAGTCTCTTCAGTATAGCTTTTCTAGATGCCAGAGCTCCCATTCTCTTGGCAGCTAAGCATGACAACCAAATCATGGGTTAAACATAGCAAACCAACTTTAAAATTTAGTTTCAAGAAACATGCAAAACCCTTAAAAATGGTTTCTGGAAACTCTTAACTTTGTTTTTAAATCTTACATAACATGAAGGACTCAGAACCTTGCCGGCTTACCGGCTTAATGGTTTCTCTATTTTACCAACTTACCCCTCACGATTACCCCTCTATGAAGAGCTTTCCAATACCATTGCTTTCTAAAAGTAACCATGTAGGTGGAAGAAGAAAAAAATAAATTAGATTGGAGAAGAAGTCTCATTGAAAGTCGTTTCTCAGCAATTTATAGCCTTTCCTGCATGATCTTTAATCATGTAGAATCCACACATTAACCATTATTGTATCTCCCACTAAGAGACTGAACCAACATTGTTTTTCAAGCATACCCCATTTTGTTCCTAAATTTTCCTATTTTTCCGATAGAGACTACCAACTTTTGGCCTTTTTCTCAACCCCCCTAAAGCTCCTAATTTCAGCTTTAAAAGATTTTAGGTGTGACAATTGTACATGTAAGTAAGAGTATTATAGGCAAAAAATACGACATACAATCATTCCCAGGTCTTACATGAGCTTACAACTCTAATGCTAACCCATGGTTGAATTAGGACTAAAATACAATATTTCTAAAATTTAGGTTGACGTCGTGACGTAATATACTATTTAGGCCTCGTTGCAACAACCATACTCGACATCCTATCGTGGCATGGTGACCTGATCTCGTCGCGACGAGCTCGCTAGACGTTATGACGTCATATACTGTTTTTGCACTTTCTAAATAAACATCAACCTTTAATTTTTTTCTTATCAATAACTATGCACATTCAAATCATAAACAACCAATACATATACCCCTCAAGAATCAATTTAAGCACGTTAATACCTTATTCAACAATATGCCAATACCTTAATATCTATAAGCTAACTATCTAGTATAATTAATTGAAATCATATACATACATGTTATCTATAAGAACCAATTGCAAATACATCTTTTATAGATTACAAAACCATATGATAAACTCATACACAAAATTTTCATTCATATGATTAAGACCATTTATCAACTTTCAATTCAATATTCTCAAAACATAACAAAATACCAAACCGACTCAACCTAGGTACATGCTGTATAAGCAGCAAAAGAAAACTATACAAACATTGTTGAGTTTGGGATCTTTATCTCGATCTTGAAGTTGATGCTCGAGACCTCAATATGAACTTAACCTGCGCACGAAAAATAAAACTGTATGTTGATGATCTGTTATAATTAGATACGTCAAATTAGGCTCCCCGTTGTACTTAATGAGCTTGTTTTTGAGTAATTTTAATGATTTTTCATAGTTTTCGTTGAATTTTTGTTCTTTAGCTTTAATAAGCTTTCTATGCCTTTTATGCTTATTTTGTGATATTTTGATACCCAAATTGGCCAAGAGTTTCATTTGGACCCTAATGAGTGATTGAGTGTTGTAAAAGCATGTTAGTGGACCAAAATTGAGTGGAAACCATACCACAAGCAGAGGTATCGTGGCATCGGAGCTTGGATATCGAAACACATTCGTCAGACCTAAAATGAAGAAAAGAAGGAGCCATCTACAGTGGTATCGCGATACCCACCATCGGGTATCGTGATATCCACCCCCAATGACACCTATTGAGTAGATTGATGGGGATATCGCGATACCCTTCCTTGGGTATTGCGATAACCTTATTGTATAAGGATAAAAATGATATTGTGGATAGTCTTTGTCCACCCGAAGCACTAATCAAATAAAAGATTGAGAGGGATATTTTAGGAAACTTTTTGGGGTCAGAATCAACTTTAAAAAGCCAAAAATTGGTTGGAGAAAAGGAAGTTGTAGTTAGAGGTGCTCATGGGCCCTGAGAAAAAATTCGGCCGGGTCCTAGGTCGAGCACCGACCGAAATATGGGCCTAGAATTTTACCCAGGCCAGCCAGAAAAATTCATAAGCCGGGCCTGACCGCTTTTTAAATAAATACCAAAATTTATTTTAAAAATTAAAACAAAAATTAAAAAGTATTTTAAAAATATTTTAAAATTAAAAAAATTAAAAAAATATTTTAAAAAGTATTTTAAAAAAAGTTTAAAATTTAAAAAATTTAAAAAAAGTATTTTAAAATTGAAAAAATTAAAAATAATAAAATATTTATTATATTGGTAGGTAAGTGCCCTAAAAACCAAAAAGTTGTGCCCGAGGCCCAACCCGTTTTTTAATCGGGCCTCGTTTTTTTGCCCAAGCCCATATTTCGGGCCTATATTTTTACCCAAACCCTCCCATATTTCGGGCGGGCCGTCGGGCCGGGCCGGGCCGCCCGGCCCATGAGCACCTCTAGTTGTAGTTTTAGGGTTAGATTTTTAGTTTAGGTTTTCTTTCATCTTTTAGATTATGAGTAGAGTAGTTTTCTTCTACATAGTTTAAGGTTTACTTTTCCTACACATTTTCTTGTTTTTCTTTGTATTAATGGTAGTTAGTTAATTTAGTTATCATTGTAGCTAGGGTTTATTTGCATGTTTAGGACCTTTACTTACTTGTAATGACACTTTCAACTTTGGGTTAATGTATTTCAATTTTCTTTCTTTTTATCTATTAAAGATCTCATCTTTATTGCTCTCGTTTCTTTATCTTTGTGTTAGTTTCTTTTCATTTAAGTTTATTAAGTTAAAAACCAAAACTTTCATTTTTTTGTTCAAGTTTATGTTAATGGCTCCCATTGTTGTTTTTTTCATGTTTGTTAGCTTTAATATGATAATGAGTAACTAAACCCTAGGTGGTTGGTTGATGGAAATGCCGAGTAGTTCATTCTAGTGTTTAGGGATTAAATCGTAAAATTGGACTAAATCAAATAAACATCAAAACTTAGGATTGACGCCCCTAAGGGAACATCAAGATAAGTGAGATAGATAAGTAATCTTATTGGGCACCAATTCATTAGTTCCAAGTTTATCGATGAGATCGAGAGATAAACTGGACTGATTTGTCTAATTTGGTAAAGTTGAGACCGAAAGGTACAATGGAGCCAATTTAGGAGTGTTAATGATTTAGATCCCTATTTCGAGGGTTAATTAACAACATGGAAATCAACCAACCGTTGTCTATTTTTGTATTTGGTAGTTTCATATTTTACTTTATTTATAATTTAGTCCTTTTCTATTTTAGTTAATTAATTAGGTTAATTAACCTTTAACTTATGTTTTGTTGTAATATAGACATTAGTGAGTAGCTAGCTAGATTCCTTTCTTGCATGCTTGATTGAATAGAAAACATTAAATCGCTGACTCATTTGGGTTCAACCCTTTGGAATACTTCGTGTTCCATCGGATTATAAATATTACAACTGACATTGTACGATTGCAGTTAAAACTGTTCTTTAAAATAGTTTTTTTTATAAAATCAGTTACTTTTACGTGCATGCGATATAGCGGTCAACTGAGCAATAGAGCTCAATGTTATTTCCATGATTCAAATTATTATAATACGAAATCCAAATCAATTGCATATAACTAATTTCAAATGCAAATATTAACTAATTCACATATAAATTATGCAAATCTTCAAATCATACAACAATATACATATGTAAAAAATACACTAGTTATGTCAATTGATTCAACTAAGCATATTGTCTTAATTAATAACTAAATGAACATACTATACCGATTTGATTTAAATTCACATTTCTTTCACTTTTATGCATTCAATAAAGTTTACATATCATTTCTGAACTGAAAACAATTCAAACATTGTCTTTAAATTAGCTTAATTAACCTTTAATTTAGTCCTTTTCTGTTTCAGTTAATTAATTACCTTAATTAACCTTTAAATTATGTTTTGTCGTAATATAGACGTCAGTGAGTAGCTAGCTAGACTCCTTTCTTGCATGTTTAATTGAATACAAATCATTAAACCGCTAACTCCTTTGGGTTTGACCCCTTGAAATACTTCGTGTTCCATCAGAATTATAAATATTACAACTAAAACTGTACGCTTGCAGTTAAAATTGCTCCTTAAAATAGTTTTTTTTATAAAAGCAATCGGTTTTACGTGCACACGCGATAGCTTTCAGTTAAGTAATAGAGCTTAATGGTATTTCCATGATTCAAATCATTATAATACAAAATCTGAATCAATTGTATATAACTAATTTCAAATGGAACTAATTCACATACAAATTATGCAAATCTTCAAATCATACAACAATATGCAAATGTAAAAATACACTAGTTATGCTAATTGATTCAACTAAGCATATTGTTTTAATTAACAACTAAATGAACATACTATACCGATTTGATTTACATTCACATTTCTTTCACTTTTATGCATTTAATAATGTTTACATATAATTTTCAAACCGAAAACAATTAAACCATTATCTTTCCATATCGGTCTTCAAGTTCATTTAACCAATTAGCATGCTCTTTCACATGCTTTGATATTCAAATATTGTAAATAAGTACATGTAGTACAAATTTTTAACATTTGATCAAATACCAATAAACCAATTAATACATTATATACTCTATTAACATGACTCAGATTAAAATAGATACACGGATCTCAACCAACACATCAATTTGACACTCAGTGCCTCATCGGAATATCCGAAGTAAATAAATTACGCTCAGCGCTCATTGGTATAATCGAAATAAAAGTTGTGCCCTGTACTCATCGAAATGTCTAAAGGAAAATGTGCCTAACGCTAATTGACATATAATCGAAGTAACCCTTACTTAATTTATCCTATGGCATGCCAACTATATCCAACTCTACCCAAACTATCAATAGGGTTACCAATTATCCAATTCATCATATAGCTCAAATCACATTACATTTCATCATTTTCAGTTCATCAACCAGTTCATCATTTCACTACATAACATAACATGATTCAACCCAATTCAAAGGCAATTTCATAAATTCATCAAGTTACACTATTTTCAATTCTATTCAATTTAGTCCTCTATCTTGATAATCAATAATAATCATACCAATTCAATTCAATTAACCATTTTCAACTCACCTCAATATCATTACATGCAAAACAATATAAAAATGTAACAATTAAAGCGATTCGAATCATAGAAATACAAATCGAAGACTCGAGTTACTCGTCGTCGTTCTCGCATTTCCTTTCCCTCTCGACGGCCCTACGCCGTTTTTAGCTATGAATAATAATCCAAAAATACATCACATTAAAAAGTCACACATATTTTTCAATTTATTCAATTTAGTCCATAAACTTGAGACAAGCATAACTTTCGATTTAGACCTTCGTATTAAAATATGGTTTTACATATATTCATTATGGACATTATATTTTCTTTACAACCAAAATTTTCTAAAAAAATTACATTTTATTCAACTTGCTCCCTAATGTCATTTTTATAGTTGGATTAAGATTAAATTAACTTTAATTAATCATATGCTAATTATAATTAACATTATTTTGCTTAATTAAACCAATATCATCATATTGTCCACTAATCCTTATTTAAATATGGTCTAATTTCTATTTTGGACCTTTGGTTAATTTTTCTTTAACTCCCCAAGCCTTAATCTAATTAAAAATCTATAGCAATTAATTTTTTACAATTTAGTCCCTGAGCCATAATTTCTCATAATTTTGGTTAAATCACTTAACTAAATTTCAATTCATCAATAAAATAACTCCGTAAATATCTCTATTAAATATTTACAGACTCGATTTACGAGAACGAGGTCTCAAAATCGTCTTTTCTAACATTACTGGAAATCGGGTCGTTACATTCCCTATACCCAAAATATTATTTATTCAATTTAATTAATTAATTAAACTAATAAAATTATTTTATTAACCCAATTCTAATTCCTTTAGAGTCATGAAGACTTTACCGTACCATAATTTATGGGTAAATTAATTTAATTAATCTTGTTCTCACAAAACTATGATGACCTGATTAATTTAATTTCTACTTCAAACTTCAATTATTTAATTATTTTCTCAAATAACTTAATTTAATTCCAAGTCATCTCTTATTCATAATTAGAAAACACATTCACTACAAATAGTGATACATGTGGTCTATTTTTCTAGTTTGTTATTTCACATTTTCATATCATCGATTCTATTGCAAACCATCAAGGTTATGCCAAGCTAGCGAGGACCAATTGAACATATATAATTAGGGCTCAAATAATTAGTAATTAAGTTCCATCTCCCCGTCCATTAATTACAAAATTACTTAGTTATGGAGTCATTCCACTAAAGTACCATGACTGAGCTCTCCCTATTATATACTATTATGAAAGCTACTATATCAAGTGTTTGTCTAATGACCTTGTCATATGTGTGTTACACTCATAGGACATCCTTAATTTTTTTGGGATAAAATATGTTCTCCCAATATGAATTTAGTTTATCTAATGGTATTCATTACATATTTCTTCATGAAAAAGTCAATTACTAGCAGATAGTAATTAAATCATTCATCTTATGAGAAATAAACTGTGATCATATTAGTTTTCCATATATCATATAACACCAATGAAAGAATATCATTTATCTTTTATTGGACTATGAATTCCACAACTGTAAGTGAATTATTCCATGCAAAAGTCGTATACCCAATGTACCAACTTTCGACTCTATTACCAATTGAACTCAAGCTTTTAATACATCAAAGTATACGAGTCATGCGCATATAGACTGTCACTTACTTTGGATTAGGTAAGCCACACCATAAATGTCACAAGTGAAAAAAAGTTCCATAAACGGATCTAGAATTTATTTTACTTGGGTCCTGCCCGATGTACTACCAGTCCAATCAGTCACATCTATGACTTTATCTTTTGGAAGTCATTCACTCCGATAACCAAGACAAGGTAACTCTCCAATTAGACTCGATAGATGATATAATAGTCTTTTTATCGACTTGCTCAATTTTGATTAACTCTACTAACACAAGTTGTTTTCTCGCATTATGATCCAACCACATGATGCAACTTAGTATTAGTTAAACATTAGATAATCAATGAGCTAATATTTGCTTTCATTTTTCTTTGCGTACAAAAACCAATGAGGACATTATAAAATAGACATTAATGTTAAATATAGAATTCATTAAACTAATTTGTTTGATACAATTTCACATTTTATTCACTTTAGTCTCTATGTACAAAACTAACAATTCAACTTTACAATCTAGTCCCTTTTAATAATCTAAGCTTAAAATCTATCAATTTAATACCAAATTCTTCAAGAAATCAACAATGACAACTTTTAAAAACTTTAAAAATTTTACAAATTGGTACATGGGCTAGCTAAATCAAGCTCTCATGACCTCAAAAAAAATATAGATTACAAGAAAATGACTTAATTTGCTTACCAATTGAAGGACCGAATGTTTGACCTTTTTCCTTAGGTTTTCTTCTTCAAGCTATGACAAGGAGGAGAAAATGAAGTAATAGCTTTCATGCTTTCCACTAACTTATTATATATATAGTGTAATTAGGATTTAATTAACCTTAATTTATTAACTTAATTAATTACTAATCACATTTTAGTGCATAAACCATCATCATCCACTAACACATATTCCAAAATGGTTTAATTTCCACTTTTTACCTTTGGCTAATTGCAATGTAAGTCCTTAAGCCTTTGACCAATTAAAAATCTGTAAAGATTGGACTTTTACAATTTAGTCCCTACACCTAAATTAACTATTAATTCAACAAAATTATTAGACCAAACTTTAATATAATTTTATACCAACCCTCTAAATATTCATATTTAATATTTATGGACCCGGTTTATGAAAATGGGGTTCCGAAATCACCTTTTTCGACACCACTGAAAATCAGACTGTTATAGGCCTAATTTGTCAAAATTTTAATTTTTCTATCTAATTTTATTTAATAAGTGGATCGACGTGTAAAAACTTGGCTCAATGAGCTCGTTTAGACCCTTGGACAAATGCCCTATCATATTTCCACAGTTAGACATCTTTTCATGTTAATTAGTTAGTTAGTTAGTTAGTTACTTAGTTAGTTAGTTAGTTGATAAGTTGTCATACTTAGTCGATATAATTATCGCATTACTTAAATTTAGGAGATTCGTTAGGGGTTGAGAGGCTATGAATAGGGTGTGGCTCCTACTTATTCATTCATTCATTCATTATTCACATTGAGTTAATAAAATTTTCTTTGAGTTTTCTTTTGAAGAATTTCTCTTAAGTTTTCTTTTAAAAGAGTTTTAACAATCTTTTTAGTTTGAGTGAATTATCTTCAAGCTTTTTCTGCCAAAGATTCTTTCTTGGAAAGGAAAATAGAACCTTTTGAAGGGGGTTGTGCATTCATCTTGTTTTTAAGGCTCATTAGGAATTTTCACATGCCATCTTCATCTTTTCCATCACTCTTTTTTTCTTTTATTTGTTTTTTCTATTTTTTTCTTGTTACTTTGAATTTAATATTTGATTTTACTTAATTATAGGTCTTCTTTCAATCAAGAGTGGTGTTCTCCTATTTTCTCTCATTAAGGATCATCTAAAAATAGGATTTCTTTGCTTTTCTTATTGTTTGAAATCTTTTGTTACAAAACAATTTGCTTTTGGCTTAATTCTTCATTCTACTAAATTGTTTTTGTTATTTTCATTTTAGATCTGATTGGAGGCTTCTTTAGAGTTCAAGAATGGTTTCTTCTCTTCCAAGAAATCTTATTCTACTCATTCTTGGGCTCCTTTTGGTCGACCCTACCTTTGTTTGTTGTTTGTTTCTTTTTTCATTTATTTTCATTCAATTTCTAATTTGTTTTGGTTCTTTTGTTTAGATCTCAATTCGACAACTTCTTCTTTATCAAGGAGGACCCAAATCACTTCAAATATTGGGTTCTTGATTGTTCTTGGCTTGCCAAACCTTATTTTTGATATGTTCTTTTAATTTCATTCGATTTTAGTCTTTATTCTTCAAATTTGTTCAAATTGTTTGTTTTCACTTAATTGGCAGCCTTATTTCGTTTAAAATTCATTAAGAACAAATGTTTCCTTGATTGGTTTACTTTCTTTTAAGAACCCTAATTCTTAATTCGGCCTCCTTATTCTTTTATTACTTGATTTTGTTGCTATCCTTGGATTGTTTGTGTTTCAGGTTGAGTCGAACTTTAAATTTCTTTCTGATCGTCTAGATCCCTAAGTCAAATCTGCAACTTGGATAAACTTGCAATCCTGTTCCACACACGTCCTTATCATTTAGTATTAGTTTCTTGGGTGTTTTTATGTTTTCATAAACTGATTTCCAACAAAACAACCTCAAAACAATTTTTTATATTATTACTTTGAAATTTAAAATATACAAAACTGTTTTAAAATATAAATATATATATAAATTCTTCCACCCCTAAAATGAGCTTGGACAAAGGAGACAAACTGGCGATCTTGTGCCGCAGGCGTCCTAAAATGTTTGATACAAGACTATCATGTGCCGTATTTTTATTGCCTAACATTTTTTCTTAAAAAATGGCATTATAAAATTGGACCAATATTTATTTATTTATTTTTATCCTCCATAGTTTGTTTTAAGATTTATGTTCGGGGTTTATGACTACTCTTCTCAACAATGTCGTCTCTAAGATTCGTGTTCTACTCTTGGGAGTGCAATGTTTCTTACTACTACACCCAATAGTTGTAGGTGGACCAAAACCTATAATAGAGGAAATGAGTATTTTGATACCAAAGTGAGAAAATGAGTATATTTTTAAACGTTAAATCATGAATTAAATCTTGTAAACAATATTTGTGATAGAAAGTGTTGGGTATAATGGTAAAATACATTATATTTTCAAATAAAGAATACAGGTTTGAGTCTTGAACACAATATTATTGAGAGAGATAACCACGAACCCCAAATATAAATAATAAAATTGATATAAAAATTTTAAAAGAAAACACCTTACTTAAGCCTGTCAATTTTAAAATAAAATAACACATTTTGGTTGATTATTCTAATCCATGTAAAAGTTCGAATATGTTTGAATTTGCTAATGATTGTTTTTAAAATAAGTCAACTATCGCGTATGAGTTTTTTTTAAAAAAAAAAAACAGAGATTTACAATATTGTCTTTAAAAGTAATCTATAAAAATTGGAGAAATCATGGTGGCATTAAAATTATTATAAGATGAGAAAATGTTATGAAATCTGTGTACCATCTGCCCACAGACTGAAATTCTCGATTCGATGGATAAAGATAAAATAACTGAGTGGGAGATATTATGAACAGCTTAACTTACACCATTTTCTTTTAAGCTCTTACACAAATGTTTATTATAAAACTTAATTGTTTGGTTTTGTAAATCATTAGTTTGGATTTCCTTTTGCTTACATCAAACATAATCACTTATTATTAAATTGTTAATAACTACGTTTTCATCATTTAATTTTAAATATTTTAGTTATTATTTTATTACTTTTTGAAGTTGAGTAACGTAACGTAAATTTGTTAATAGTTTAATGATTTTGGGGTTTAGTTTCCCTAAATTAAAAAATAATCTTTTTTAAATGTCAAATTTTTATTAAATCGAATGACAAATGATTTTGTTAAACATGAATTCCTTTAGATCAAATTATGATTATAGTCCTCTACTCTATGTTCATATGTAAGATTTAGTATTTATACTTTAATTTGATATGGTTTAGTTCATTTACATAATATCATTCGTAAGTCGAAATAGTTGATACTCTTAATTCGATCCCAACTTCATGCAAGAAATATATTTATTTGTGTTAATTAGAAAGGTGTTTATAAGAGAAATTCACGTTATTATTTTAATCACAACAATTAAAGATGTTAATTATGTGGACTAACTAATGTCATTGTAAAAGTATACGATCAAATTATGTCAAATTAAAATATAAAGACTGAATCTCAAACGTGAGCATAGTAGAAAGATTAAAGCAACAAACTTACCATCATTGTATAATGATATAAAAACCGTGTCATTAGTTAATCCAAATAATCATCCTCCTTAATCTAGTGGACTTAAAATTTATCACTTTTATTGATATGAAAATTATTTCTTTTATTGTTAATTTAATTAATGAACAATAAAAATAATTTTATCGAGTTTTGCATAACTAAGTGATTTTATATATGTTATAGATTATTACTTTATAAAAATAATATTTGTGGTTGGTTATTCTCATCCATGTAAAAGTTCAATGATACTTTTTATACACAATGTTTTAAAAGAAAATCACATGCATCATATGATTTTTCTTTTTAAATTTCTAAAAAGATTCACAGGTATTATCTTTCAAATTGAGAATATCCTCTAAACAAATTGGAGAACATATTGACATTAAAAATTATTTTAAGATGAGGAAATGTTATGAAATCTTTGTGCCATCCACCCATAGATTAGACATTCAAAAGATATAAGATTAAGAATATTTGAAAATAAGTAAGAGAGGAGAGATTTTATCGATAGTTGGGTATAGCTACAAAATCTTTTAGGTACAACTTAAAATTGTAATTTTATAATAGTAAAATATAATTTCATCATTTTAATAGTAGTTTTAAAGGATTAAATCAAACTTTTATTATTTTTAGAGAGGCCAAAGTATAATTTTACCTTTATTGATTTAAAATTTTAAAAATTTTACCCTTGCCACCCCCTTAATTATGCCCTTGATCGAGAGGTCAGTCCAATTCCAATGGTCACGTTACACTACTTTTGATCAGTGTTACAGGAAGACAAAAATAATGATTTATTTATAAGATAATGTAATATTTAATCCTTCAATTTTAATTCATGTAATAACATGACACTTTAATATTGTGTCATATCATTACCTAATTTTTTAAATATATATTTTGAAAATGGATACTTTGAATTTAAATTAATGATTCCATCAACTATGCATTTTTTTAAATTTGTAAGGGTTATATTTATATGCGATTTTAATAGGTAAAATATGATTTATATATTCAAATAAAATTTTACAATAATTTATATTAATTATTTGAAATTAATTTTATCTATCAAAATATTAATAAAATTGAATATAATTTAACCTAGAAATCAACTTGTAACACTTAATAGCATATCTAAAATCAACCTTTTAACTCTTAATAGCACTTTTGTTGGCAAAATAACTTTTTAGCTCTCTAACTTTAAAAAAAATGTCATTTTAGCTTTTCATTTAATTTTTCTCTTTTTATGAAAAAGTTAATGTTTGTTAACTTTTTGACATGGCATACATGTGGATTGCCACATGAATGTCAAGTTAGCAATTCATTTATTTTTAAAATTTAAAAATTAAAAAATATTTTTAAAAATTAAAAAATATTTTTAAAAGTATAAAATTAGTTGAAATAAAGAACATTATACATAAAAGTTTTAATAAAACCAATACCTTCATGTCAATTGATTAAATCTAACAAAAATAATTAAATTATATATAAATTATTTAATAATAACTTAGTTCAATTAACACCAACAATGAGATAATAAGAAGGATGTGAATTTAAATATGTTAAAACACATATTATCTCCTCTAATTTAAAGACTTAAAATTTATGGATAGTAATAGAATTTATATCAAAACTTAATAATTAATATAATTAGAGGTACTTTATTGATAAAAATAATAATATGAACAAATGAGCTCCAAACAAAAAATTCCTATAAAAAAAAGACCAAAAGTATTACCAAATTTATAATTTGAAACTAAATAATTCACTAATGAGAAAAAATATTGATGGATAAACATCAATATATCTAGGCTAAATTAGCTAAAAATGCCAAAAAAAAATTTAAAATAGGCCAATTTTTTAAATTAGAGAAATAAATTGATTTTGGAGAGAGTGTGTGAAAACGTGTCCAGTTAAACGTATTTTCTGAGCAGTTGGCAAGAAAGCGCGCCTAGTTAGACAAAATTTCCTCTTAGTTGGCAGGAAAACGTGTCCAGTTTCTCTTTCCTTGGTCAATTTTTTCCTTTAAGGTTTGTTAGGTTTAGGTATTTGAAAGGTTATGATTTTAAGGTTTAGACATTTTTAAGGTTTGGGGGTTGGGATTAAAGGTTTGGGGGTTTTAAGGTTTTGAATATTTTTGTTTTATAAGTTTTAGGGGTTCTTACGAGTTTAGGGCTTTTTATGGTTCATGGTTTTTTACAATTTTGGGATTTGAGGTAGACATTTTGAAAGCTTAATGGTAGGTTTGAGTTGCTACAGATGCAATAACACTCAAAGACACACATATTTCATATGCCATGTCAAGATGGGACCATTACCTTAGAAGCTCATCTTATGGAAGTCAGGTTTTAGGGTTGTGATGCTTTATATGGTCACAAGTTGAAGTGTATGTAAAGGTCTCAGTTGGCGGTTGTTAGACGGTCACGGGTTGGAGTATAACTTGGGGCCAATTGCCAGTCGTTATGTGGTCATGAGTTCAAGCTTTTTGGATACCCAAACATGGTGGCTTATAAATACCATATATAAGATTGAGGTCATAATCATAGGAAAAAACGAAGGGCTTTCTGGTGTAATCAACGTAATTTTTTTCTCACATCTCCACAAAAGAGAGTATCTTTAACCTTCCTTCCTATCTGAAGCCTGAGACCGAGTTGGATGCAAGAGGACTCTAGAGGGGAGAGTGGATGTTTCGACGAAGTAGAGGTAAAACTCGAGTTGGCACGATAGTGGCTGTAGTTATTAATGAGTTTTTTAATAATGACAAATGTTGTCACACTGAAAAGAGCTTCACCTTTACTCCACCATCACAACTGCTTCCCTTCTGAGAGTCCTATTGCCTTGAACTCAATCTCGAGTTTCGGATAAGACGAAGGTTAATGACACCGCCTTTAGTGGAGATGGGGAAAAATAATAAGCTGATTATATCAAGAAGCCCCTCAGCTTTTCCCTCTGATTATGCCCTCAAACTTATGTATGGTATTTTTAAGGCATCATCTTCGAGTATCTAAAAAGCTTGAACTCGTAACCCCATCTTCATCTTCTTCTCCTTCCTCCATGGTTAAGCGCGGTGTCATCCTAGCCTCCCATCCTGTCTCCTCTATTTTATGAGAAGGTGGTTGTGAATATGAGGCACTTGGTAAAAAAATGACGCAGAGGGTGTTTGCGACACTACCGACGGATAAGTGTACGATGTCGCATAAGCCAGTTGCGGATAATATCCCAAAATTATATTTATTAGCGGATACATCGACATCGGTGTTGGTATCGACATCGTCATCGGGGCGTAATGTGTTGGGGATGGAGGTGCCACGAAAAACACACCTAGAAGAGGTGTAGATGCAGGGTGTTGCGGTAGTGCATAATTTAGTGCTTGTGTAAAATACATGGGCTAGTGAAAAGATTAGGAAAATATGAAGGGAATTTCACCGGGATGTGGTGCAAACATCGGTGCCCCTTGTTGGGTTGAAGTCGATGACGAACCTGTCACGCCACGTGGTCTGAACCTAGGATTCTATGGTGGTCATCGTGACCTCTTTGGATGAATTTTCCTACTCCTCGCCTCCACCGATAGTAGATATGGCTTCTTGTGAAGTCTAAACCATGGCATGTACTCTGTAGAAGTCTCCATTTTCGGTGCGAAAAAATATTTGCAATGGGTATGAAATCGTTCCTCCCAAATGTCGATATATTCCTTGTGGAATTCCGCCAATCTTTATCAGTTTTCCTCTACAAATCAAGCTTGTGCAATGCTTCAATGTCTTGCGGTGGCGGCGAAATATTTTGCCTCCATCCAAACTATCGCATCACTCGATCAGATTCGTGCATCTCCATCGTTGTGTAAACTACCAATGACACCTTTGCGTCTTACATACTCCAATTGACCAAATTTTCGGGGGGGATGCATTCAACGATTGTCAGATTGGCATATGACATCCATTCAAATTATAGTACACAATTATATATTTTGCTATCCACAAAATTTTAAATTTTAAATTTCAAATCATTATGTAATTATTATATGTTTGGAAAATTCAATAACTAACCTCGACTTTCGAGCATTGATCTAATAGTAGCCGGATATCTTCGAGTTGTTCTGGTAATCTTACATAACTCGGCCTAAAGTTCCACCTACTCAAACATTATGTTAATTCAAACATATAAAAAAAATAAACAACATTTACTATGATAACTATATTATTATCAAATGAATTTTACCTTGTCACTAGTGTGAATGTATAAGGCGCGTCGACTCAGGGATGTAAAAATGGTATCCGCCACCATGCCAATGACTGCAACAGGAGTAGGCAACCACCGATTGATATCTTATCTAGTTCTGTTGCCTGGCACAACTCCCGGTACTATGTGGCCAACACGACTGATCCCCAACTGAGTTGACCACAATTTTTAAAGTCGACCAGATATAGTAGTCACCTTATAATGTGTACCAAAATTTGAGATTTATCAGGCATTAGAAGGCCTCAGATTAACCTCAGGATGAATGCTTGGGCGTATTGTTCTTTTTCAAGGGCAATCGTGTACTCATTAAGTTCATCAAAATTATCTTCCAACCATTTGATCTCTATTCGGCCACTTTGAAACTTGTTCGACACATTCCCTAATAGTGTTTCGTAAAGGTCCTCCTTACCAACAACGATAACTCACCCCATAACGACTCGTCCATCCATCGATAAGCCCAGTTGTAAAGTCATATCTTCCAGTGTGATCGTACAATCATCATATGGAAGATGGAATATGTGTGTCTCAGGTCTCCATCTTTTCACCAATGCGCTGATAAGTGTGGAATCCAATTTACAACCCCCGAGCATATGATATGCATATAAGAATCTCGCATGTTGCAAATGAAGACAAATTGCATTGGGTGTGCTCTTTGATAGATTGTGTATGAACCCCTCCAAAACCCGATCATCAGCCTATTTATATCAATAAAAATAAATTATAAATTAAAAAAATTTAAAAACTTTAAAATTAACTTAATTAAAATTAATAAAAATAAAAATTTTTCCTTATCATTGCCAATTGTGTGGTGAAAATATGATTGTTGTTAAAGGTGTTCAAATTTCGGTTTAAACTAAATTAATTGACCGCACTGATCTAATTTGGTCGGAGTTCGGTTATTGATTTTTGGAAGTTCAATTATCAGTTAATTCAGTTCGAAATCGGGTAATTAATCGAATTAACCGAACTTAATAATTAATAATACAAATTATATGCAATTTTAATTCGGATAATTCAGTCAAATGAACATTACCAATTTATTTTTTTTGATATGTTTTATACTTGTTTCAACTAAAAAAACCAGAAACATAAAAATTTCGATTAACTGGCCGAATTAACCGAAATATTTTAGTTTGATTAACGGTTAAAGGATTAAAAAGTTCTGTTAATTCGGTTAATACTAATTCGGTTTGGTTAATCGTTTAAATACCCTTACTTGTCGTCGAAACGAATAAGAGAACTTGTCATTCGTGAGAAATTAATTAAAATGAACCATTTAGGAAATAATAAAGTAAAACTAGAATATTTTTATAGAAATTTATTAGAAAATTTGGACTAATCATGAGAGAATTGAGAGAACGGAAAGAATGGAGAGAATTGGATTTGAGTGAAAATAATGGAAAATGGCTTGGGTTTATATAGGAAAAAAGTTACCGTTGGGCCATTTATAATTTTACCGTTGGCCGAATTTGAAATTTGACCGTTGAGAATTTATCGTTAGAAGAAAACGTGCCCAGTTGGGCGTGCTTTCCTGCCAACTGAGAGGAAAACGCGTCTAGCTGGATGCGTTTTCGCACACTCACTCAAAATCAACCTATTTCCTTAATTTTTCAAAAAAAAAAAAGGAATATTTTGAAAAAGAAAAACTGCATATTTGACAAATTTAGCCGTATATCTATACTTTAAGATAGTAGAAAAAAGAAAAAAGAAAGAAACCAGACTATGGAAATCAATAGCATACTAAGATACGTAATTTTTTTTACTAAAACTAAAACATAGTAGTATTGGTTTGTTTTGATAAAGTGTTTAAAATTTAAAGATACTTTTTAAATATTTAATATATATATAAAATATTTACAATTATATGATAAATGAAATTAAATAAATTTTAGATATTTATCAATCAATTTCATAAATAAAATTTCATTATTCACAAATATAAAATATACTCATCAATTATATAATTTTTCCATATATAATTTTTATTATGTGTTACTTTTTTTATCTTTAAAGTTTAAATGACAATAATATAGGGTTAAATCACAATTTTGGGACTTAAATTTAACAAGTTTTCTCACATTGAGGCTTGAGTTTTTTTTATCAAAGTTAAGTCTTGAACTTGTCAATTGTTCCCACATTGAGATCTAAAACTTTTTTTATCCAAGTTAAGTCCTGAACTTGACAAATGTTCCCATGTTGAGCCTTCAACTTTTTTTATTATTATCTAAGTTGGTCTTTAAAAATCCTAAAGCTCAAGTCTTAATGTAGGAACAATTACTAAGTTCAAACCCAAATGTGAAAACAATTGCCAATTTTAAAACTTAGCTTTGACCAAAAAAATTCAGGCCTCGATATAGAAAAAGTTGTCAAGCCTATATCCTAATATGAGAATAATTACCAAATTTAATACTTAACTTAAAAAAAACCCTCAAATCCCAATGTGAAAAAAATTGACTGACCCAAAAATATTTCTAGTTTTTCTTTTGAACTTTATTAATGCATCTTTTAGGCGATACATTTAAAATTGGATAGAATTAGATCTATATAAATTCAAATTTTCAATTGGTATAAAAAATTAATATTTCGATTTATTAAAGGGTTGATTTGATAAAACCAAATATAAAAGGAATAATTCTTAAAATTATATATGAATTATGGTTTAATGTACAATTTTATATATAAAATTGTTATTTGATCCATTCATATAAATTATTAATACAATTATTGATATAACATCATTTTATGTTTATATATTGCATACATAAGTAATTATATTTATTTTAATATAAAAATAAATTGATGTATTTATTTCTTTAAATGTGTATGATTAAATCAATATTAAAGTTTTAAATATATATATTTGAACTACGATTAGATTTTTACGTATATAATTGTATCATATTAAATTTTATGTATATAATTACACGTTAAATTAAAATTAATGTATAATTTTAAGATTTATATCAATATAAAATTAATTACATTAAATCAATGAAAATATATTTTATTTAAATTAACAGTAAGAAAATTTAAAAAATAAAATAAAAAAATTGGGTCCATGATTCCTTTCAAACTTTGTCCTGGCCTCTGGTGGGACAAATTTTACAAGATGAATGTACGGAGCCATTGAAGTGAAATAATAAAATCTGTATTTAGAGTGACTTTAGATACGCGGTGCGTTTACCTGCGATTAGTGTAAAAACAACGGTGGGATGAGATTAGATACTATAGTGATACTGTAACCCAAAAGAGAAATAGTACAAATATATATAAATAAAATATATGTCAACAAATCATAATGAAAACAAAAAACTTTAACAGACAGAAAAAGAAAAGCAGACGTGGGAGAAGGACAATGAAGTGAATTTCAATAGGGTGTATACACTGTCGCCACGTAATCTTCATGCAGCAGCCCTTGACTTTCTATAAATACTCATTTCTCCTCCTCCCATTTTCCACACCAACAGTTGCAGCAGTCTTCATTTTGTCTAAAAAAGGAAAATGCCAGGCCTCACCATTGGAGACACAGTGCCCAACCTTGAAGTTGAAACCACCCACGGGACATTCAAGCTTCATGACTACTTCAACAATGGGTGGACCATCATTTTCTCTCATCCTTGTAACTGCACCTATATATGCTTCTTCTTTTTTATTTTTATATTTGTCTTGAAATTTCATTTCATTAATTTATGGGTTTTTTTTTTTTTGCATGCAGCTGATTTCACGCCTGTGTGTACGACGGAACTGGGGAAGATGGCGGCTTACCTGCCGGAGTTTGAAAAACGAGGGGTTAAGCTTCTAGGTTTCTCTTGCGATGATGTGCAGTCACACAAGGAGTGGATCAAAGATGTTGAAGCCTACACGGTAACCTTTTCTTTCTTTATTTATTTATTTATTTTAAATTTGAAGCTAGGAAGTGTAAGAAGGTTGTAAAAATGGAAGCTGTTTGTTTGTTTGTTTGCTTCTGGCATGGCAGCCTGGGTGCAAGGTGGCATACCCAATCGTGGCAGATCCCAAGAGAGAGATCATTAAGCAACTTAACATGGTGGACCCAAATGAAAAAGACTCTTCAGGGAACGAGCTCCCATCTAGAGCTCTGCATATCGTGGGCTCTGATAACAAGGTGAAGTCATCTTCAAACTAAATATGGTCAATTACATCGAAGGTCCCAAACTTGGTCTGGTTTTCATCTTGAATTGGTCTTAATTTCAAAACAGTCTAATTTTTCTGAAAGTATCAATATTTTATTAATCAAAGGGTTTCGTCCAATTAACTGTCAGTTTAAACTTTAAATGTTACAAATTTGGTGCCACATATTTTTAAAATATGTGGATTATACATCTTCATTTGAGGACTAAATTAGAATTTTAATTATAGTTTCAGGACTTATAATGAAATTAACCAAATAAATAATGGTGGTGTTGATGTAGATAAAGCTGAGCTTTCTGTATCCAGCAACCACAGGGCGAAACATGGATGAAGTGATGCGGGCAGTGGACTCACTGCAGAAGACATCGCAGTACAAAGTGGCGACACCGGCGAACTGGAAACAAGGGGAGCCGGTAGTGATTTCGCCATCGGTGCCCAACGAGGAAGCCAAAAAAATGTTCCCTCAAGGTTTTGAGACCAAAAACCTCCCATCAGGGAAGGATTACCTGCGCTTTACTAACGTCTGAATTACATATATGATGGCTAAGAACTTTTGTACTGCAACAATTGTCTTTCAAGTTTTACTATGTAAGCACCGCTTGCAATTTCGGTTAAATAATAATAAAAAAGTTGTACTTGGATAAAATCTATTTTTCACTGCGTTTGCCGGGAGTCGAACCCGGGTCTATTGCTTGGAAGGCAATTATCCTAACCGTTGGACTACAAACGCTTATTGATTAAATTATTAATAATTTAATTTGATAATGGAATTAATAAGCGAAAATGTAACAATAACAATCAAGCTCTCTGCTTTAAAAATAGTGAATCATCCTTCAACACAAACCCACCCCAATTTTTAACATGGCTTATCATATATATAGCTTACATAAGATATGCAGCCTGCACCAAAACGTCACCTCATCTTTGCACTTCGTAGCACTACTCCCTGCATTTTTCAGTTCTTTTACTAATCCATTGAAATAGAACTACCCATTTGGCGCCCGATACCAGAAAATGCTCGACTGTTCTTTTTTTTTTAGCCACTTGTGGCCGTATAGAACAATGCTGACAGTATAGACCAACGGTTCATTAATTGTGCTTGCTCCTTTTCTTGCTTGTATTTTTCATATCCAACTTAAGTCATTGCAACAGAAATGTCACTATATTCTTTACATCTGCTAATCCGGTATTCGAGTAGAAATAATTTCTTTTTAATAAAAGAAAAATCCTGATACACTTTGCTTTAGTTAAAAGTAAGATATACAATTCCCATCTATATAAGATGAAGACCAAGAGTAGCTATGCTATGCTATGCTAATGCTAATTCTATGCTATCTCTTCGACTTGACAATCGCATTGCTGCTATCACTGCTTCCTCAGTCACTATCCTGTTCAGTGTTCACCATTACAACAAATACAGTCAAACTTCAAACCACCCTTATTTTGTTACAACAAAAGCTGAAAATTTACCTTTGATTCCCCAAATTTTGTAGTTAGCCTCATGTATTGCTCACGCGCTTCTTGATCACGAGCCATGGACTTCACTCTTGCTAGAGCTTTCTCAATCCCATCAACTTTTTGTTGTTGACCAACTTGTAAAAATTCGTATTCGTCATCTATCTCAATCCCTGCTACTGTCTTATTGGTTGCAGTTTGCACCCGAAATCCTCGTAGACCAGCACCTTTACGCCTCCATCGTAGGATTATCTTTTCAACTAAACCGACAGACCAAACAAGCTTTGTGTATTGTCTGCGAACTTGATGTCCCCTCACATGGGCCTGAAATTAAGGATAACCAGAATGAACTTACCAAAAGAAAGGAAAACACAAAAAGCAGCTTGGAAAACTTATTCAAGAGACATCATTAACAACCTCACTGAGTAAAAGAATATTTCTTGAAACTTTCCATAACCCTACCTAATATGAAAAAGAAAAGGTTGATGTGAAGTACCTGGATTTTCACAATCCGATTTCGTATCTTCAAAAATTCCTTCCTTCCTTTCCAGCCACGATACTTCTGTTGGATCTTTGAAGCTGCAGTGTGCAAATAGTCTCCAAAATGACATGTCTTCTGAAGCCTGTTCAAAGACCCAAGAATACCTAATTCAAGTGATATTTCGGACATATCATCATTGCCTTTAGTTAATTGTCTGAAATGGGCTGAGCGAGTGCGAAAAGCAGCTTGGATCAGAGCAGCTGCATGAGCTGATTTTCTAACAGCAGCAAGGGACCCTTTCAATGAGCAATTGTCATCTAATGTCCTATTAGACGGAGCAACTTCAGAAGGAGTCTCAATGGCCTCTTGTGCTGGTTTAGTTGCAGCATCATTGCCTACCACATTTTGGTTAACGGTCAATGAAGAAAGATGGGTGGTCAAATTAGCTTCAGCCAGGTATCCTGCTATTCCTTTGTGCCCTCTACTTGATGCTAAGTCAGCAGCCGTTCTTCCACCAGGGAAATTTGGTGTAGGATCATCAACAGCACCAGGAGAAGCACCTAGCTTAATAAGTGCAATGACAGTCTCTTCTCTGGAGAAAGGGTTTTAAAAGAAATGACAATCAATACAAAGCCACCAAAACCATTATTTGCTTTATCCTGATTATATATGTAATTGAATATACAGGGACATATAACATGAATTAGATATATGAAAGATATTGCACAAGTCTTGACCTTCCAAAATATGATGCCCAGTGAAGCGCCGTTCTACCTTTTGCATCTCTAAAATTAGGACTTATGCCTGCAGCAACTATAGGGTTCATTGCCCACTCATAACCAAGAGAAGCAGCCAAATGTATAACTCCATGACCTTTGTCATCCAGAATCAGTGGACCTTTGCCATCTTCATGGACTTTCTGTATCAGCCACTGAGAAAGTTTTTGTTTTAGCAAATTCAGAATCAAACCCTCTTTAGATTGTATACAATCATTTGCACTTGCTTCTCCCATCGAACATATGCTACTTTTCAGCTTACATTTATCACACTCCTCAACAGAACAATCCAACCACTTTCTCCCTGGGCCAGTATGTAACAATTTTGCCAAACAAACTTGCAAGTGCATTTCCTCTTGTGCTGTACATTTAACAGCTGTAAAAAATGAAAATCCAGGTGGCTTTTCACGATATTCAAACTCTCTTACCTCACTGCACGCCAATCTGTTGCTGCAGGTGATATAAAATGGAACACGTCCAGGCACATGAGAAGGAACTTGACAACGGATAACATTTTTAGTCAAAACCTCAGCAGAAACTTCAATTTCACCAAACATACAGCCCCATTTGGCAGCACTAGGAAGCTCCTTGTTTTTCAAGAAATTTCCGACAAGTAAAACCTAAAACATAAGAAGCATTCACGGATAAATATGATTTCCTGAAAACAAATGATGCTTTCACAAAACATGCATATCATATTTCTGTACCTTTGTTCCAACACCTGAATATGCCCAGTCAGGTGAGAAATCAACAATGCTAAATAACTGTTCCTGAGAAAGAGAAGGACCCAAGGAATCAATATCCAACTGCATATGGCGTGATAAACTGGATACTTCCTTGTCATCAGTCTCAGTGTTAAGTGTACTCCAATAATTGGCAGAGTCAGAAGCCATCAAGGAATCATCACAATCTCCACCAATTTCTTTATCCATCCATCTTCCAAAGCTATCAAGTTTTTTCAGCTCTCCTGGTTCATCATTATTTTTATCAATGCCTTTGGGTTCCTTCTCATTTTGCATGGAAGTGGAGACTACCTTTTGAGGACCAGAATAATTCTGAGACTGCAAACCTATGAAATTGAAATCATGCCCCTGTAGCTCCTGCAGGAGGTCAACTATCAATTGATAAATTTTCAACATACCTGGAAAAACATACAACGGAAATTGGATTGATTCTAGACATCATCTCAATATCATAGCTGATAAGATGATGGCTTATGTTAATAGACACAGAAGAACAGTATTATACTAGTCATTTGTGTTTACTTCAAAACTGAAGCTACAAAAAGTTACAAAAGGCATGATTTGCATTTACATGCTATACAACTCCAAGCACAAATTGCATACTTCTCTAAAGCATTTGTCATACATAGGTCTAAGTTCTAAGACCCAATGCTATAATGCAGATGTCCTATATACTAAGCATAACAGACCTGGATTAGTTTCTCCGGATATTCTCCAACTGCTTGGACATCTCCATCATTGATTAACTTATCTCCACATGTTACAGCATCTGAGACATCATGCAGTCTCACCTGTGCTTCCTTAATTATAAAGTCAGATGTCGTAGGCTGTTCAACATAGAGCTTATGATCTAGCATACTAATGTTATTGGTGGCCAAGTGATGGCTGCCAGGCCAGAAAGATGACCCATACACAGTGTTGTGATTAAAATTAGATTCTCCAAGCCATGAACCAGGAGGATTCCTCCCTGATTCTGGAAAACCTGAAAAATGGTGGGTGATCAGCAAAGATTTTACATGATTTTAAAGATTGCTAAAATAAAGTACTAAAGACCCGTGTTTTAGGGTGCTTGATTATTATTTTAAAGTTGATAACGACATATCATGGGTTTCAATGTGGAATTGACCTTACCAGCAACTTCAGGCTCCACTGAAGCAGTACAAGACTTGGAACCATATATGGGTTGGTCAGGAGCATCGGAACTTGGATCATCCCCAGAGTCAACATCCTCAAATTCGGAAGATAATGTTTTCCTGTTCCAACCAATTTTGCTGGTTGATGCGGGAGATACCTGAATAGTAGCAGCAGGTGAATTTTCATGTGCTGGGGAAGGAGTTGAACCAGTTTGCAGGCTTTCACTCAGTGATCCTGGATCCGCTAGTAAACAGGAGATTCCAGACCTGTACCCCTGCAGAGAAGGAATCCATCATATTATATAATAATAAATTGTCACGAGCAAAAAAAAAAAAGAATCAAACCAATAACAGTTCAAATTCACGAGGTAAAACACAGACACTCCGAGATATTTGCAACCTAAAGAGCATTTCTCATGGACAAGGACAAAAATTCTTTGCAAAGTCTTTATCTTAACTTAATTCCTAAGAAGACAGAGAGAGAGTATGTGGATACCTCTTTTACTTCTCTGTAATGAACAAAAACAATATGCTCGAACTGCCTGAAAAGAGAATGATAACAATGAATATTTAAAACATTGAATACCAGAGGAAGTAATTACTGCAAAAGAAGGGTTACTGAAATATATATTCTAAAGGAATAAATCGAAATAATGCTACCCTCTACAAGAGCTACAAAAAAAGAGAACATGAATGGAACATAACAAGAGAATCCAATAATAATTCCAGAAAAACTATTTTGGTGTATATAGTCAGAAAACTGGTTACCCATCAAGCATCCAGTAGCAACGTCGCTGAAAATTCTCATTAAACTGACCATGTGCATAGTAACAGTGAAGAACATCCACACTTCCAATCTACAAAAGTCCATTAGAAAGCAAGTCACTTAAAAAGTTACACGAACAAGTTTTATGGAAAAATACGGAAATCAAGTTTGATATAATAGATGCCCTTAGAAATTAATGTATATAGGCTCAGGGATGTGAAGGCTCGATTTGATAAACTTTTAAGGAATTAGGTTTTTCATAGAAACTGCTTACCTCTTAATACCATAATATAAGGTTAAAGAGTTGGAGCTTGTAAAAGATCATCTAATTATCAACAGCAAACACTTAACAAAGGTGACTTCAGGGGAATTTTTATTCATAAGTTAAAAGGTTAGAGTTATGGATAGGAATTAGAATATCCAATTTTTTCTTTCTGTTCTTCACATTCATTTAGTTTCTGTCATAGCGCATGCAACCAAAGGGTAACATCTTAGATGGTCCAGCAAAAGTGAACCATATAGCCTTTCACATTCTAGTTGCACCGCTTAGGACCAATCATGGAAAAGAAAAAAAAGTTACCTTCAACTTTTCATGAGCTTCTCTGACAGTTTTTCCATCCTTCTTTTTCCTCCAATCATGACCATCTTTACGAAAGTACCGAATTGTTTTCCGGTCAAACAGGTACAAAGATCCAGCTGAAAATGAGTTTTCACTTTTTGGTCACTACTTGCATATGGCATCACAAAGTTCATGAAAAAATGGCAGTACTTTAACAAGACATAACTTTGCAAGTTGATGAAAAGACTAAACTAAAATTACACAAAGCATAGAAACAAATGTAGCAGAACATTACTTGCATGTGGGGTTAAACAAAGCTAGTGAAGACCTTACCTGAAGGCCTAGAAGGTGGCTTGTCTGATAAACGAAACTTGGTGTAGTTGCCAAGTATTTCACAAACTTCAACAGGACGAAGCCAACGATGTTGTGCTTCCTGCAATATCTGTTGAAGGTCTGCCACAAACAAATTATTAAGTATTTAAAACATGCAAAACAGTCACATAAATCGGAATGAATGAATTAGTAGAAACTAAAGACAACCAATTGAAGGAAATAAAGAAATAGCTGAGAAGTTAAAAAAGAAGCATGTAAAGCACAAATAACATCGATTATGATGATTCGTTCAGCCTTACAAACCAAATTCCATAAAGTCAGGCAAGTTGGTTTTGTTTCAGTCAAAAGAAGCTTTCTTTAGGGGAAAAAGAAGGAACTTGAATGATTAAGATGGCATTGTAAGACATATTTTGATAGAGAAACCGGGAAAATGAAAAAGAGAGACCTAATTGCTGATTGGGGAGATATCTTCTGCCTTGAGCCATTATTGATCAGCGAACAAAAGTCTCCAAATAAAACCAGATTTCATCGCCCAACCTCTCCTCAGGTATACCATTGCCAAAGAACCAAGAAAGCAAAGGAAAAGAGGGATTCTTCAAGAGATTTCAACAACCACCCAAAGCCGAAAGGGGATAGTTTTATTAACAAAGAAACGACATAAATTTCAACAATAAATCGACAAATAGAGATGCCTTGTGTTCAATGAAGATGGCAGAAATGGAAACACGGGAAAGAAAGAATCAAAATAACAAGAGGAAGCGGAGGAGCAGCGCGTGAATTCCACAGTTGACAAAAAGCGTAAAAGAGGATTGTCAGTCAACATGTTCCATTATATTTGTTAACAAATAATCATTTAAATCAATAAATTATTCCTAACGAATATACCACAATACTGATATACTATCATGAATTAGGCCCAATTTAGAATGTTTCATAAAACTGTTTTTGGGATAAAAATATTTTTAAAATAACATTATTTCTAAATAAATTACTTTTTGGAATAAAATTGGTAGAAAATTACTTTTTCAGAAGCTGAAAAACTATTTTTAAAAACGTTTCTAAATTAAGCCTTAGAAAATGATTATTTTATGTTAAGAGCGATAAATAATTTGAATTAAAATAAAGCTAATATTTATTATCTTAAAAGATATTAAATAGTTTTATAAATGAAAATTTTATTTAGAATTAAACTGCAATTAAAAATTTATTTCTCAAGACATTTTGTATAGAAAATATTAATTTCAATATTATTTGAACTTATTTAATTATTTTAATAATATATGGACTAAATCGATTCATTTAATAATATAGAGACTAATATGATCCAGTCTCTTTAGTACAGTATCTCCTAAGTACTCTAATCCATTTTTAAGTGAGGTGTTGAGTTTAGTAAGAGTTATATATATATATATATAAAAGATAGTGTTTAAAGGGTCCTCGTTTAGGATTTCAATTTAACTCAACTTCAAATTTAAATTTAGTTGGGGCTCAATAAATCTATCAAATAGCAAAGGGTCTCAAATAAAAAGAGGTTGTGGGTGAAAAAATATGTAATAAAATCAAATAAAATTTTGGTTGAAATAATAAAATTAAATGATTCAAAATTTATTGTGTCATGGTTCAACTCTTTTATGGTTGAGTTTTTATTTATTTTATATAAAATGTAAAAAGCTTAAATACTTTCATAATAATAGCATTTTAATAATATTCCCACCAAATTAAAGTTGGATCAACTCATGACATTAATTTAATTAAAGGTTTAATATAACAATAGATTTAAATTCAAGATTAAGGGTTAATTTACTTAAATCAACGCAAGTATATTTTCACACACCAAATACTTTATCAAATTTACTTTAAAATTTAATGAAATGAGATTAGTTTGAAAATAATAATTCAATTTGTTTGCTGGATTATTTAAGAAATTAATTAGAACTCAATTTAAGATATTTTATAATTAACAATTTAATATATTTTAATATAATTTTATTTATTTACATTATTTAATTTTTATTTATTGCTTAGAAAAGAATGATTAAACACATATTTTAATGTATAATAAATAATTAATTGAAAAGAAGAGAGAAAAGATTTCCCGACTTTTATTGGTTTGTGTTGATGAATAATTTTATGAATAAAAACAAATTATATAATTTAATCATTGAATCCAACTTTAACTTTTAATGAATATAAATAACCCCACCTAACTAATCGTTTAAATTTGTTTCCTTTTTAAAACACCCAATAAAATAAAGTAGTCAAATGAGTTCTGGCTTGAGTTCACACGGGAGGTTGTAGGGGATAGGGACGAAAATGTATTGAATATTGAGAAAAAAAAAAAGAAAGAGAGAGTAGCAAATGAGTATGAAATTTTGAAACTAGTACTAGATGTATGCCAAAAGACGTGGATACAAATCCAAAAAGAATAAAAGAATAATGTATATAATAGTTGTTAACAACTAAGAGTTAATTTACATGGTACTCAGAAATAAATTCTGTTAAGGGAATTTACAAGAAGTGTCAAGGAATAATGTTCATTGGTGCTTGATACTACTTAAACTTATAATAGGTTGTGTAAAAGAGTCTGCGATCAAGGCACATCTTGATAATTCATCTTGTTTATTGGGGATTATTTGGCCTGACAAGATCGGCCTATTGCTTGGAAGAGACTTAAGGTCTATCTACATGGATCCTGGTTAATTTGTAAACACTTCAATAACTTGTATTATTATCAAGATAATTATTGTAAGTCCTAAAGGATAAGAATGTATAGGGTTTAAATCCCTTAGGATTCTCATCTTGTAAATAGGCATTAACCTCAGTTATTGATGTAATTTGATTTGATGTAATTATTGTGAATTCTTATTTTCAAGAGTAAGCCTGACTTAGGCAGATTTGAAACAAAGAAATCGTCCAAGACCGGCGGTTTGCGAGACTTAAGCGGTTTGTGAGACTTAAGCTCTAGCCCTGTGACAGTTGGAATTCAAGCTAAGGTTCGAAGGTGTCAGTTGAGATAACGAAAAGAGTAGACGAGTAGAATGTTTCGATGGAGACCTGTGGGAGGTTCAGAAAAAAATAGCAATCGAGGGTTATGCTATCGGCTTTAGAAAGTCGAGTAGTCAATGTCAAGGAATCCATGGGCGAAGTGATGGAAATACTCGAAATAGTTGAGGGACATACTGATGAGCTGGACCTGATGAAAAAGCAGCTTAAGGAATATGCGGCGGAGGCCCTTAGTTCCAATATGAACGCGTTACAAGTGCTCATCAATGCCGTTGTGGGTAAGCTGACAAAAAAGAATGAGGCTCTCAAAGCTGAGATGATAGCTATGAAGGAAGAAAACAAAGCTACAATGACGACTTTGAACACAAAAATTAAGGAGCTCGAGGCAGAGCTCATTATGTGCAAAGTTGTGGGTAAATAGGTGTTGGGTGCAACACCAATCCGTAAGATTGATGTCGCCAAACCGAAAAATTTTAAGGGGAAAAGTCCACAATGGATGTGGACAACTTCTTGTGGGAAATAGAGTAATGCTTCTGTATCGTAGGCATCAAGGATGATGATGCTAAGGTAAATAGTACTTCTATTTATTTTACTGATGTCGTTTTTTTATGGTGGCGTCGTAGGTCCACAGATGAAAAGCGATATGGGATCAAAATTGGAACTTGGGAAGAGTTCCAAAAAGAGTTCAACGAGCAATTTTACCCCCAATATGTCGAGAATGAGACTCGAGCTAAGTTGCATCGGTTCTCACAATAAGGCACAATTAGGGAGTATGTGAAAGAGTTCAGTAAATTGATGCTCCAAATCACTTATCTAAGCGAAAAGAAGCATTCTTCTTCTTTATGGATAGGTTGAAGTCGTGGGTTAAGTAAGAATTGGAAGACCGTGGGGTCGAAGAACTTACTTAAGCCATGATCATGGCAGAGTCGTTTCTTGAGCTGATTGCTAAAAAGTCAAAAAATATGAGTCTTCCAAGCCCAAATTCAAGCTAAAAGGCAATGGTGGGGGAGATAAAAACAAGTTAACAAAGAATGGTGATGGTAAGAACCAAATTGCTCAGAAATCTAAGCCCGAAAAACCATAGGAGAAAAAGAATGGGCTAATGAAATGCTTCCTTTGCGAGGGTCTACATATGGTAAAGGACTGTCTAAAATGATCTGTGTTTTATGCCATCAAAGAGGATGATGAGCTAGATAAAGCACTAATGAAGCTTGGTTCAATCTTGAGTTGTATCAAAGTCAAGAAGGTTCGTAAGCAAAAGGGGTTAACTTTTGTAGACATCACTATGTTAGGCAGAGGATTGAATACCCTTGTTGAATGCTCTCAAGGTCGTGATAGCCTTGAAAGTGTTAAAGTGAAGAAATTGGAGTCATCGCTAGTGATGTCGTAACACCGACCAGGGGATGTCGTGATACTGAGACCCCCCACAACCACGAGTTCACTACTATCTAAGATGCCGCAACACCGAAGCCGAGATGTTGCGCCACCATTGCTTGATGGGGACAAAATTTCTGCAAAGGTAGTCTTTTGTCCAACACCATCTCCAATCAAAACGCAGCATCTAGGGCATTTTTATCCAAAATTTGGGATTGTATTCAGCTGTTAAAAATAAATTTTGGCTAAACACTCGAATGAGCTAACTTTATTTTTTACTATCTATAATCTTTTTAGCTAAGTAGTTAGTATCATTCATCTTTTTAGGGTTTAGTTCTTAGCTTTTTGTGGTTTTTAGTTGGTTTAGTTGGTAGTTTAGTTTGTTTCTACTATAGCTTTTGTACTAATTGCATTTTGGTACTCCAAACTTACCTTGTATTTTCATTTTCATCCAAAGCCTTTAATACATTTCAGCTCTATTTTCTTTTCAAAGTATAAAAACATGATCTTTACTAGTATTTTCACCTCCATTACTATTGCCATCATCTTCTTCAAGCAACCATCAAGAAATTTCTAAGCTTTCTTTAACTCTACTCTTGTGTCTATTTTAATGTATGGTTTAAGTATGTGTTGGGTTGTTGTTTGCATGAAAATGATGTTAGGTAACTAAATCTATGGGGGTTGGTTGATGGAAATGTTGTTTGGTTAATTTTTGGTACAGGGACTAAATTGTAAAAATTAGACTAAATCGAATAGACTTCAAAACTTAGAGTTGACGTCTTTGGGTAAATATTTAGATATGTGAGACCGAGAGGAGATCCTATTTTGCACCAATTTGGTTGCCTTGAGTTAGTTTGGTAAGGTCGAGAGATAAACCAGACAAAACCGTCTAATTTGGTAAAATGGTGTCCAAGAGGTAAAATTGAGCCAATTACAAGTTTAAGCCATTTTAGATCCCTAATCCAAAGACTAATCAATAACATGGAAGTCAACCAACCACTTGTGTGTCTTGAATTGTTAATCACGTAATTTTGAATGTTTTAATATTTGCTAATTCTCAATGTTAATTAGTTAATTTAGTGTATTTACCCTTGATTATGAATTGTCGTAATATAGTACTTTGCAAGTAGTTAGCTAAACTTCCTATTTGCATGCTTATTGCATATTGATCACTTTGTCCCTGAATTCTCTTGGGTTTGATCCTTGGAATACTCGAGTGTTCCATTATAACACTACAAATATTACAACTTGACCTGTCACACTTGCAGCATACCGCTAGATATTTAGAGTTAATTGTGTTGATTCATAGTGCCAGTGAACGCGCGTTAAAGTGCGGTCAGTACAAAAAAATGAAGCTTCTTACTTAGAAACCTTGAAAGTCGACAAATTTATTGAACTCATTAATAAGATTTTGAAGGAAGAGGTATAGCTGTTACAGTCTTTTCGGGATATGATGCCATTCGAATTGCCCAAGAAGTTACCACCAAAGAGAGAGGTGGATCACAAGACCGATTTGATCCCAATACTGAGAAGTCAACTAAGTTCTCATATTGAATTTCTCTACCAAAATTAAAAAAGTTGCAAAAACAGTTGAAGAAGCTTTTATGTAACAGCCCAATTTCGACCCTAATCGGACGTAGTGGTTTCGGGACCACAAATCTAAGTCTGAAAAATATTTTAATATTATTTTCTGTGTTTTATTATGTGTGAATTTGATTGTGTGAAATTTTCGTATTTTAATTTCATCGTTTAAGTGTCCAATTTAAAAAAGGGCTTAAACGCGTAAAATAAAAAAAATTTAAGGGTTAAATCTAAAAGCACCTAAATGTTGTTGTCTTTTTAATTGGGAGGATTTATGATGCAATAAGACCAAAAGTTAGATAGTGGGTGGCATTTGACAAGATTAAACTATATATATATATATATGTTATACATAATTATTATTAAAAGGTTAAAATAGTAATAAGGTAAATATTAACATTATAATAAAAATAAGTCATGAAAAGTTGAATATGCTCATCTTTGTTAGCCGAATATTGAAAAAAGAAGAACCATCCATGGCTTCTTAAGTTTCGGCACTTTTTTAGCTTTGTTAAGGTATGTTTTGGTTTCGGTTTTTGATGATTTTTACATTTTTGTGATCGTTGCTTTGTGTTCTATCTAGCCCATGCTTTAATTTTAGAATTTGATGGTGATTTTAAGATATGCCATTGATGAATACTTGAGCTTAATAATAGTTGAAGATGAAATATGAAAGATATGTGATAGATTATAATGTTTGTTTTTGAATTTTTGATGAATTTGATTATTTTGGGTTAATTTGTAAGGAAATATTAAATTGAGGGATTAAAAGGTGAAATAAATGACATGCAAGGATCTATGTGAGTCTTGGGAATATTCGGCCAAACTATAGTGTGGTTAATTTGGAATATTTTGTGTTTTGTACAATTTGGACTAAATTGTAAAAATGTTAAATATTAGGAGCAAAATGGTAAATTGCCCTTTTGTTTGTTGTTGGACAAAATTGAATGAAATTATGTTTGAATGAGTTCAATTTGAATGTGTTTAGATCAAGAATTAAAGAAATCGAACTTGGATTGAGGGAAGACTAAAGTCGTTGATTAATCGTTCCATTTCGACTGTCGTTGTCCGAGGTAAGTTTATAAGCAAATAGACGTTGTAAATTTTAAATAAATATTAATTATATATGCTGAAATGAAATATGCAAAATATATATAAATATATGTGATAGCCGAATGTGTAAATGTTTGAGAAGCAGAGATAAATGTGAATGTGATTTGTTGATATTTAGTACTGAGTGTGCGAGTATGAAGTAGCTACGTCTATCTGATTAGCACTAAGTGTGCGAAACTAAATAATGATGTTAAATAACGGGCACTAAGTGTGCGAAACCGAGATCAATTTAGTTAAGTGAGAGAAGAGCACCAATGGTGCAATTTTATTAATGCTTCGACAAATTATTTAGTACAAATTATACTGATCCGGTGAATGATAAATGTGACATATATGTATATGTTGGTATAAGTATGTAATATTTAATTAATATATGCTATCAAAGTTAGTGATTATGTCAATTGGGATACAAAAGTATATGATGTAAATGAAAGTATGTATGCGTGTGAAAAGCCTATATATATTCGGCCAAAAGGTAAGTGTATGAAAGGTCAAAATTATGTTTTATATGTAGTTATATATGAATGAGTACATTCGCAAAGAATGGGTATATGATTTGAAAGTGAAAATAATAATTATGTTATTATTTACGGTATATTCGCCAAGTTGAAATTGGTTCATAGTTACATAATTGATATTTAAATTTTTCAAGCTCGAATATGTACATATGAATATGATTGCATTATTTGGTTTTGTTATTGAATTATTAACGTCATTAAATTGGTTAATTTTATTGTGCTTCGACAATAATGTTTTAATAGGTTCTTAATTGATTAGTTATATATATGATTTTACAATGTGTAATAATCATAAGTTGATTTGGTATTTGTACATATGAATTAAGATGATTTGAATTGATTTCATGATTATATTATAACATGTTGTATTGGTTATGCAATTAGTTAATAAGTGATTCAAATAAAGGTTTATATTCGGCTTGTAATAAGTTTTAGTAATAATTTAGACCTATGACGTCATTGGTTCTGATTTGAAATGATAATCTGTATGAACTTTGTTATAACTGGTAATGCCCCGTAACCCTATTTCGGCGACGATTACGGGTTAGAGGTGTTACATTTTATGTGTTTACTTAATACAAGCAAAGAGTTAAGTGTAGATGAGTTTGATCTATCGTAATTTGATATGTCAAATTAGGCTTCCTCGTTATACTTAAAGAACTTGTTTTCAGGTAATTTCTTATATTTTTGTAGCTTTTATTAGTTTTTAAGTTTTCAATTGAATAAGTGTAAATGCCTCATTATACTTGTTTTTTAAACCCAAATTGTCCAATTGTGCCATTGGGGACCCTAGCGTTCGATTGAGTGTTGTAGGTACTTGATAGTGGCCCGAAACTGTGCACAAATATCACCAGAAGAAGAGGTATCATGACATCGAAGCATGGGAAATGCGATATCTCCATCAGCCTCAGGATTAAAGCAACCTATAGTGGTATCGCAATATCTATGTGACAAATGAACACCCCATTTCAAGACTGACGACGACAACGTAATATCCAACCTTGGGTATCACGATATCACTATCATGAAAGGACAACAAATGACGCTAGGGGTAATGTTTTTCCAACCAAAACACTAATTAGAAGAGGCCATTCAAGGGCATTCTGGTCAGCAAATTGGGTCAGAATTTGTTGCTAAATCAACCAACATTGGCTGAGAAGAGATGAGGTCATATTAGCTTAGTTTTTTTATTTAGTTTTTCCTTAGTTTTCTCTTAGGTTTTCTCCTCCATTTTCTAAGGTTTCTTCTTTTCATTTTAATCCTTAGTGTAGTGTTTATTTTTCCTACATTTTGTTCTTGTTCTTGTTACTCTTCTTGTCAGTTAAGTTAGTTATTATTGTAGCTATGGTTTATTTGCACTTTTAGTCCATTTCCTTTACTTGTTAAAGTCTTTAATTTTCAATTCTCTTTAGTTTCACTTTTAGTTTATTTCCTTTAATGCAGCTATGTGTTTTCAGTTCTATTTAGTTTTAATTGTTAAAGTCATTACCTTTAATGTTTCTTGCTTTTTATTTCACTGTTAGATGTTCATTTCCACTTTGCTTTTAAGTTTTCTTCATTAAAAATATCAAATTTCTTATTTTTCTTGAGCTTTTCTTTAATGGATGTCATGGTTGTTGTTTTTATGTTTGTTAGCTTAGTTTATAACATTAGTAACTAAACTCTTAAAGAGGTTTGTAGATAGGGGTATGGGTAAGCTAATTTTTGGTTAAGGGACTAAATTGCAACAAATTGGAAAAAATTGAATGAACATAAAAACTTATGATTGACGACCCTAAGGGAAGATTTAGGCAAATGATGCCGAGAGGTAATCTTGTTGAGCACTAATTCTTTAGCCTTGGGTTAGCCGGCGAGATCAAGAGATAAATCAAACTAATTTGTCTAACTTGGTAAAGTTGAGACCAAGAGGCAAAACGGAACCATTTTAAGAGTTTAAGAAATTTAAAACCTTAACTAAATGATTACTGGACCACATCAAATTCAACCAACCACCATTTGTTAGTTATTTCTTAATTTCATCACTTTGCATTCTTTACAATTTAGTCTTTTAGATAGTTAATCGATAACTTAGGTTAATTATCTCTCATTTTATGATTTTTCATAATATAGCTTTTAACGATTAGTTGTTTACACTCCTTCTCTTGCATGCTCCTAGCTAGGAATTGTTCAATCACCATGTTCGACCCCTTGGAATACTTCGTGTTCCATTGGAACTATAAATATTACAAATGACATTGTACAATTGTATTTAAAACCGCTCTTTAAAATAATTTTTTTTACAAAATTGGGTTTTTTACACACACGCGCCATAACAGTTACTAATTCAGCCATGGGATCTCAAGAAGTACTCACACCAAACCTCTCCTTCAAACTATGGGCATAACGAGTCCAATCCAGCATATTTAATCCTCTGTGCTTCTAAGCATAGAAAATGTGCCAATCCAGCGCTCTCATTTCCAGATGTAGCATCATCGTTCAAACTATAACATTGTCAGTCACCCCCTCTGCCTTGAAGTATTGTTCGAGCTTTGACCACCACCCTCTGAAACCGGATCAATCTAATCTTGGGCAGTCAAACTTGTACAATCTCTCTTGAAACTCCACTGGACTTGACCAGGGCATACTCACATTCCCTGTCACCAGAGAAGGATGAGGAACTTCCAATGGCTCCTTAAGAGGAAATCCAGAAGGAACCCCTCTTAAGATCCCCTTACCCTTAACTTGAGCTATCAATTTATTGGTAGATGAAGTGGAGTTGCCAAAATACTACTCGAATAGACTATGAAGTTCAGATTAAAGCTCACCCTTAAAGTCATCCTTAAACTCCTACAATTGAGTCTTGAGTTTAACATCTACCTTAGCATCATAGTGAGATAGTTCCCCTTGAATATTAGCCATCACCTACTACAAAATGGCCACATTTTTTTCTATTGAGTAGTGATCCCATCACCTGCCATTGAGGATCGATGAAGCTCTGATACCTCTAATGTATGCTAAACCAAAAAGATGAAAACAGAAAATAGAAGAGAGAATTGAGCAAATGAAGAAGATTGAAGGGAGAAAATTGTGTATAACTGCTTGATAACCATCTGTTTTATAGCAACAGAATAAAAAGGAAAATATAGGGAGAGAGTCATTACAAAAGTTAGATAAGACTAACAACAATGATCGTTACTCCCAAAATGCCCCGTATCAATAATGTGTTGCGCACCATTTCATTAATTCCATTTTTCCCCATAACAGACAATAAACCATACGTAATGCTTGACAAACTTGATTAGATGTGTAACAACCCGTTTTTGGTAAAATCAAAACAGTAGTTTCGAGACCACAAATCTGATTCCAAAAGGGAAATTTATTTCAATATTATTTTATGATCTACAGTACGATAATAACGTCGTATGAAAATTTTGTAAAAAAATTTTACTGATTACATGTTTAATTTGATAAAGGACCAAATTGCACAAAGTGTAAAAGTTGAGTTCTAATAGCTAAAGGGATTAAATAACTATGGAATTTAAAACTTGAGGTCCTTATATGACAAATAGACCATTAAAAATGCTTAGTGGTTAAGGATGATGATTCATCCATGGAAAATTAATTAAAGAAAAGGATGAAATTGGAAAGTGAAATTTTAAAAGATGATAAATGATAAAAAATGAAAATATCATCATTTTATCTTCATCTTTCCCAACTAAAACATGGAAACCCTAGCTAAGAGAAAGTGAGCTCAAGCAAGATATTTTGGCTTAATTGGGTAAGTATTCAAGTCTCGTTTTTAGTAATTTTCATGTTTTTGAGATCGCAATAACTTAATTTAGCTATCTCGAGGACTAATTTGTAAAGTTATAAAAGTACTAGGGTTTTTCCATGGATGAGTATGAATGAATTATGAAGTTTTATAGTAGAAAATGAAAGGTTGTTGATAGACAAACAACTTTTGTAAAGGGAAATTTGATGAAAACTTGATTTAAGGACTAAATTGAAAAGATGTAAAATTCATGGAAAATTCTAAATTTTATGAAATACATGGGCTGTAATTTTTACATGTAAAAATTATCTAGGATTGGAATAAGGATTTAATTGCATGAATTTCATTTTCCGAGCCTAGGGATGAAATCGCCATTAATTAAAAGTTTAGGGGTAAAATGGTAATTTTGCCTAAGATGTGAATTGAATTGAAATGAACATGAATTGATGTTAAATTCATTCATATAGATCCGAATAGACCAAATTCAGAGTTAGAACGAGGAAAAGAGAAAGTGTCGGATTAGTAGATTTTACGTACACGAACATTTGTCGAGGTAAGTTCGTGTAACTAAATTATGTATATTTATATGCTCGAATTGAATGTTGTGTATGTGGATTGTATAAATGTCATATACATGAAATTGATTACATATCCGACAATGCCCAATAAATGTTAAATCCCGTTTGAATAATGAAATTCAGTGGATATAGGATTTCATGAATTGGTTGTAGTCCTGCATATGTTGTGGACACACCATAGTTCTTACGAGCATCCTGTTATAAGCACTATCAAGCTTCCTGTTATATGATTCTTGCGAGTATCCCGATTGGTAGTAATCCTGCATGTGTTGCGTACATACCGCAGCTATTTATGAGCGTCCTGTTATATGATCGGTACTGATCCTACATGTGTTGCGGACATACCACAGTTCTTTATGAGCTTCCTGTTATATGACTCTCTAGAGCTTCCTGATATGACTCGCTTGAACTTCCTGACATATGGCTATCTCGAGCTCCTAATTAAAGGCTCTTCGTGTGCTTCCCGTTTAAAGGATCTTTGTGAGCTTCCTGAGTAAAAGTTCTTTATGAACTTCCTGATTATGGCTCTTATGAGCTTCCCGTTATATAGCTCAGATAAGCTTCCTGATAGACTCTTTATAAGCTTCTCGATATGCTTTTTGTGAGCTTCTTGATTAATGGCTCTTTGTGAGTTTCCTGTTATATGGCTCGAGAGAAGATTTCCCGATCATGTGCTTTAATGAGCACCCCCGAATATGAATTGATGGATTTTTTATTTGTACACTTCGAGTGTACTACCTGTGTATCCATCGATGTTTTCAATGATTCAACGGGTAAAATCCTAACATGAGAAAATATGAATACGAAATAAATTATTACACATATCTGCCTGAAATACATGAAAATGATGATACATGAACATGGAATTTGTTTGATTAATATGTTCATCCATGATTATAGAATTGTACACCTTGAGTGTACTACTCGTGTGACATTGACATTTCAAATGATTTAATGGGCAAAGTTCCGACATGAAATAATCAGAACTCGAGATGAATTATTATGAAAATGTACTTGAAATACAGGGATAAGATTTGTATATGTTATATGAATACATGATGTGGAAAGTATATGTACATGGAAATCTAATTATTGTTGAGTCCATACATGTTTCTTGATATTTATATGAAATATATGACTAACAAGGGTGTTGAGGATATGTGTTAGGGCTCGTAATCAAATTGATTGAATGTGCCTTGTAGATTTATCTTGAATTTAAATGAGTGGTAAGTTAATTATCATGTTATACGAACTTACAAAGCATTTCATGCTTACTCTGTTTTATTTTCCCCTGTTCTATAGTAATTCAAAAGCTCGTTGGATTGGAAGCTTGGCGGAGATCACTTACACTATCCATCGGCCCATTTCGGTATATATGGTGAATCGATTATGGTTATAATGGCATGTATAGGTTAATTGGCTAATATTGATATGTAAATGTTTTGAATGAAACTAGCCACTAGAATGGCTTGTGTTTGACATATTTTGATATATTTATAAATGGATCTATAATGTTTGAAGAATAAATGTGACCATAGATAGATGCATTTGGTAAATAGGTAAGTATGAATGATAGATTAACATGATAACAAATTGTCATTTGAAGTGCCTAATGGTATATTGGTTGTATGTGATATTATGTCATGTGTCAGACATGATTTGGACTTGTTTTAAATACTTTGATATGGTTTGTGAATGTGTTTAAGTGTTGGTGTAGGTGGAAGACAAGTTGGGTGAGAAATGTGGCTTGGAAAATAGCCTATTATCATTCACACCGGAAAAGACATGGGTGTGTGTCTTAGCCATGAGTGACACATGACCTAGCACACAGGCGTGTGATTTGGTCGTGTGACCCTTGCACCTTCACATGGCTTGACCACACGGGCGTGTGACCTCTATACTTATGAAAAATTTTGAGATTTTGCGAAAAATTCTTTGAGTACGCGATTTAGTCCCGACTTGTTTCAAATGCATAAACTGGGCTTTGAGGGTCCATTTAAGGGACAATATGATTAAATATGATTGGTTTCTGATATGAATAGTAATTGACATGAATTAATTGTAATTATTCTGTAAACTCCGATAATACTTCTTAACCCTGTTCTGGCGACGGATATGGGTTAGGGGTGTTACAAGATGAAACAAATGTAGGTATCACAACTTCTCAGAAGTGTAGTCTTCAAGCTTTATATTCTTTTCTTCTATGAACTTTTCAAATGATTTCATTCTTTTTTCTACATTGTTGATTTAAAAACTTGGGTTTCTTGTACTCTCTTACAACAATCTTTTTTAACTTCTTGGTTAAGTTGGAAAAAGGAACATGATTTTCACTTCCAGAATCTAATTTAGTTATGACTTGTGGAGGTGTGGTTCCTCTGGATCAAGCTTTTAAACTTTTACTTTTCATTTCGCCTTTCATAACCCCCTTAATTTTTTGTGGGAATGATGTTTAAAATCTAGATCAAGCTTGAAACTTGAAAGTTGAACTTGAAACTAAAAATTTCTATTTTCCTTTTCGTTTTCCTTTTTTTCTAAATTTGCTTTCTGTTTTCCCACTTCAATTTATGTTAAAGATGACTAATGGGAGATATAAGTTCAAAGTTCATATAGTAGATGGTTTACTCTTTAAGGGCGATTCAACAATCTTTTTCTAGTTTTTCAATTCATAGTTCCCTATTTTATAATGATTTGAATCTATTCTTGAAAAACCTAGTTAAATTTTAGTAGTTCAACCACTGAACCTATTGGTTCTTGGTTGAATATGCTAGTTCAGTTAAATTTCAACATTGCTTTTTTTTCTTTCGACTGCATCAGCATAGGTTCTTTTGATTCTTGCTATTGAAGAGAAATTGAGAGGAGATTGAAGTTTACCCAAGCAAGAAGATGAACATATGATGAAAAAAACTTAAAGGCTTGTGACAATATAGAGCCTTTGTTTGTTGTGTGACAAAAAGAATAATGATAAAGGAGAATCTCTTTTGATATTCCATCAAAAATAAAATGTGATGAAAGAGTTATTGCTCATTAATGAATATGGTTTGCAAAGAGTCAAAAGATGAATTTACTATACTCTTAATGTTAATGCACACATTTTTTCTAAACAAAAAATTACAGAAAATAAATTATTGTTTATACACTCCTAGCTCCATCCTTAAACCTTTAAATTGCTTTTGTCTAAGTTTTTTGTAAAGATATTTGCAAGCTACATGGATGCAGCCATATGAAGTAGCTTAATGCTTTTACTTTCAACAATCCCTCTAATTAAGTGGTGGTGAATATTAATATGTTTTGTAAGAGAATGAAGCAAAGATATTTTTAAATACTAATATCACTAGTATTATTATGATATAGTGTTGCAACCAAAGTGGCAATACCATAATCTTATAGCATTTACTTCATCCAAACCACAACAACTATCAATTGCTATACATTTTGCTTTAGGAATTGAATGAAATTGAGTTTTGTTTCCTACTGAACGAAGATGCAAAGTTGTTTTCTAAATAAAAGCAAGCCCCAGATGTATTTTGTAGGTCATCCAAGTTTCTAACCTAGTCTGCATCACTCTACCATATTAAAATCGGTTTCTTTAGACAACCAAATATAAAACTCCATTATTCCCTCAACACATATTTTGTTGCCTTTAGATGACTAATTTTAGGAGCAACTTGATAACAAGCGCAAATTTCAATACCATGGTATAGATCTGGTTGTTTAGCGGTTAAATACAACAAATAACTAATCATGCTCCAATAAAATGGCCTAGCTTAATCTAATTTGAATTTTTAACTAGATTTTTAGTATATTTTTTGAGAAATAAAAATTCTATCTTTGAATTGTTTAATCTGAATTCCAAAAAAGTATGTAAACTCACCTACCAATGGATGTTGAATCTACCAAAAATAATATTTTTATGTAAACTCACCTACCAATGGATGTTGAATCTACCAAAAATAATATTTTTACTCCTAAATAGTATATTAATAGCAGTATACGGAGTAGGATCAATCCCACGGAGATTGAGATAACTAAAATTGTCGTTTCGTTTTAATCAAGTTGCGCGCCAAACTAGGGGTGAGTATTCGATCGAATCGAATCGAAAATTTTCGAGTTAATCGAGTTTTCGAATCTCATTTTATCATCCTAACTTTATTTGAAGTTTTCTCGAATCGAGTCGAGTGAGATGGAATTCGAATCGAATCGAATCAAATATATTTGTTCGAGTTAAATTTTAAAAAATAATTTTGGGTCCTTGTAACCATTGTCACCCATCATAATAAAATTTGTCCACCTTAATCAAATTTTTATTAACTTTCATCACCTCATAATTTATTTATTAATTTTTTATATCTTGGTTAGCTTATTTGTTTGCTTAGTTGTTTCAATTATCTTGATTCTTGTCACTATGTATTTTGGAATTAAAAATATATTAAATATAAAATATGATTTTTAATAAAAGTTATTTTAAAAATAAAATGTGAAATTGATACCAATATAAAATTTTAACACGAATATTTTATGACATAATTAAGAATTCAATTTTAATATAAATATTCAATATGACTAAACAATTCAATAATATAAATAATATAAAATGTGAAATTTAATTTAATAATATAAATTGTATATATAAATAAAATTATTACTATTTATGTTTAGTGATTTTGTTTTGGATAATTTTGATTTTTATTTGAGAGTAAAGGGTGAGAAGTAAAAGTTTAGGGGAAAATAAAAGTTTTGGGGAATAAAAGTTTGAGGAAAGTAAATAGGAGAGTAAAATTTTGGAGGAAAATATTAAAAAAATTGGAGGGGAGGGTTTGGGGTAGATGGGAGGTGGGATGGGAAGAGAATAAAAGTTTTAGGGGAAAATGGGAGGGAGTAAAAATTTTGGGGGAAAATAAAAGGTTTTAAGGGTTTTGGGAGTAAAATTTTGAGAAAAAGTAAATGGAAAAGTAAAATTTTGGTGGGAAATGGATTTTGGGTAGATTGGGGGGTTGGGAGGGGAGGGGAGTAAAAGTTTCGGGGGGAAAGTGGGAAGGAGTAAAAGTTTTGAGGGAAAAGTATAAAAGTTTGAGAGTTTAGGGTAAAAATGTAAAATGTTATAGTTTGATATTTGAATTATTCGAGTTATTCGAATTCGAAAACTCAACTCGATTCGAACTCGAAATTCGAAAAAAAATCGAGTTGATTCGAATAACTCGATTAACTCGAATAACTCGATTCGTTTAACTCGAAATTCGAATTTTTTTCGAGTCGAATCGAGTTTTGCTCACCCCTACGCCAAACAGCTGTCGTGCCAAACAGTTGTCATGCCCACGATGTGTGACGGCCTATGCAAAAATAAAAAGAGATGGAATTTAAATATGATAAAAGTAAACATAATAAAAATAATTGATATCGAAATAACAGTAAAAATAAACAGAAATTAAATTAAATTGAATAAACCGATGTGATAATATTCTAGCTTCAGGCTTGATTTTCGACTTCGATTTTGACTGATCCTTGATAGCAAGTATTCTCTTTTAACCGATAAAGCCTCAAAACACCAACCCTTTCATGTGTAAATTAATTATGGGAACGCCCAACAACTAACCATTACCGAACAACCACGAAACACACGTTCACGATTTCGCTTTATGGTTGCCTTGTGAACTAGAAAGCCTTACTTGAACCAACGACCTCAACTGCGCAGGCCGTTTAAATCCGATTGTTATTTCCCTTGATGGATCCAACCAACAACTTAATTGGACATGCCAAAGTGTTCCTCGATAGACCGAATATGAAAAATGATCGTAACGGTTCTTCTAACTGTATGCCTATCAACATCGAATCAATGAGCTCTTTCTGACTTGGTGTCAATACAACTTTATGAGAAAATATTCATAAAACCAAAAAAATAATAAAAGAAAATATTAAAGAGGAAATTCTATTCAAACAAAAATAAAAAAAGAAAGACCAAAAGGTGATTGTGGAGTTATGCGCCTCCCATTTTTCTATGCACATATATATAAAATATGAAACCCTAATTCTGCTAATTTTTTTTTTTGAATAAAACAACTGATGGGTTAACAATAATGGGAACCCCAACAGATTCAAGCCCCCAGCTTTTATAGCTCCCCTCAAAATATTGAGCAACTAAATGGTGCCTCGATAAATAAGGGAAAAAAACTCAAAACACATAACTGAAACAACAAAACAATAAAGAAACCAAACAAACAAATAAGAAACCCTAAAGAAAAACAAGAAAAAAGAAAGAAATGGCCTGGAGCTCTTGTTCATCTTCCCAAACATCATCTATACCTTCCTTGCATTAGACCACCAAGGTAATTGTTCCCCACTCTTGACAGAAATGGCATCAACACGATTAAAACCAAACCTCTTCTGTTCCATCGGATTTTAAAGAACCCACATCACCTCCGAAAGAACCCACATCACCTCCGAACTCTATTTTCAACTCGCAAATCGTTCATTTTCAACACCATATCGGTCCCGATTGAGAAGCTCTTCCACAACTTCTAGGGCCTCTTCCATGTAGTATACAGGTTGGGCATAACTCCAGCCTTCATTTACTAAAGCATGCACTGGAACATTGGCCGACTGAGGTACAAATTGGACAAAGATCATCCCTCACCAGTCTTCTCTTTCTTAAATTATGTAGCGTAGGTATAAATTCATTAGCTATCTTCCAAATACTAATACGGATTTTACTTCGAAGTTTTAGATTCCACATTTTTGTATAGAAGGTTTTTAATGTTGTAGAATGCGTTGTAATATTACCCTCCATTGAATCTAAACCCTCTGTAATGAGCCACTTATAACCACTTTTTACTATATAATCTCCAGTACTGCCACCCCTCCATACCAATTCATCCAGCTAGTTGCTATTAATCAAAAGAATTGACAAGATCCTCTTCACCTGCTAATCATCAAACAAGACTCTGAGGACTTCTTTTTTCCAAGTAAACGTTTCCAAGTCTATTAAATCAACAACTATTAAATAGTTAATGTTAATATGTTGATTGTATACTTTCCATCACCAGGACCTGGCAACCATGCGTAATTCCAAATATTTACCGAGGCGCCATTCTCTATTTTTCGGTCCATATCACGTTCTAATAATACTCGGGCATTCTAGATACTCTGCCAAGTGTACGAAGGGTAAGAACCCAACCTTGCACTCAGAAAATCACCACTTGGGTAATATTTAGCTCTCATAACACGTGCAAGCAGACTGTTGGGATTCATTAATATTTTCATCATTATTTAGCTAACAAGGCCATATTAAACTTGGATAAGCCCCTAAACCCCATACCCCCTTACGGTTTAGATGTACACATAGCAGTCCAATTACACTAATGTATGCCATTGTAGATGCCTTATGCCACCAAAATCGGCTCAAAATATTCTTCAAATCACGACAAAAGAAAGCTGATAACATAAAACATTACATTGCGTAAATCGAAATAGCTTGTAAAACAAATTTTATAAAAACTTCCTTCCCTCCAACTAACAAATGTCTTACACTCCAACTTTTCAGTTTCCTTTGTAATCTCTCTTGAATGCCAAAAAAAGCATGTTTATTTCTACAACCCGCCATAGTTGGCAATCCAAGATATTTTTCAGGATTGTTTGACGTTTTCACCCCAAATACTCTTTCCTCCTGTTTTCTTCTATCAACCCCCACATTACTACTAAAGTATATGAGTGATTTCTCAAAGTTCACCAACTGTCCTAAAACTTGTTAATATTCAGCCACCACTGATTTCATAGCATTCACCCCCTCCTTTGTAGCCTCACCAAACAAAATGTTGTCATTGGCAAAAAACAAATGTGTTATCGCTAGACCACCCCTCCCCACTTTAGCCCCACCAATTAGTCATTCACACGTTGCCTTATTAATCAAAGTGAAGAAACCTTCGGAACAGATAATGAACAAATGAGGGCTTAATGGGTCACCTTGTCTCAAACTCTGAGTAGGCCTAAATTTTCCCCCTTGAATCCCATTCAGCACCACTGAATAAGACACGAAAGTTATGCACCTCTTTACGAATGTTATCCATTCGTTACAGAACCCCAACTAACACAACATCTACTCAAGAAAACTTCATTCAACCCTATTATATGCCTTACTCATGTCAAATTTTAAGGTAAAGGGACCAACTGAACCCTCCATATTCTTTTTGAATGAGTGTAAGATTTCATAGGCCACTAAGATGTTATCATTGATTTTTCTACCTAACATGAATGCACTTTGATTGTCATCGATACAGAGATCAAGCACCCTTTTGAATCAATTTACTAGCACCTTAGATATGATATTATAAATGACGTTACAAAGGCTAATAGGCCTAAAATGACCCATATCTCTTGGTAAATTTACTTTAGGAATCAACACAATATTCGTTCTATTAATCACCTCTATGTCATTCCTACCATTTAGCACATCCAAAAAAAATCTAGCAATATCATTCCTTATAACAAGCCAATACTTCTGATAAAAAAGAGCAGGAAACCCATCTATACCTGACACCTTGAATGGAGCCATCGAATTTACTATTTCAACAATCTCCTCCTTCTGGAATTCAACCATTAACCCCTCATTCAAGCTTTCAGAAATACATGACCGAATTCCCTCAACCAACTTGTTACAACCTCTTACTAGCTTTGATGTGAACAGATCTTGAAAATATTTTGTTGCAACATCAACTATCTCGCTTTCCCCACTAACCCACTCACCACTCTCATCATCCAACCCTCGAACCGTGTTCATTTTTCTTTCGACAACTTGCAACCTTATAGAAGAAAGAAGTGTTCTCTTACCTTTTGTTCCCAAAAAATTTCCTCCTTATCTGCTTGCAAATTCAATGCTAACTTTATATCTATTATTTCTGACAGTACCTCATTAATAGGATCCACCTCGTTCAACTCCCTTAATTTTTTGTACAGCCCTTGTTTTCTGTCCTCTCTGACTGCATTATTCATACTAGCCCATCTACCAAGTTTAGAGCCAAGTGCATCCAATCTTGCTAAAAAATCCCATTCACTCGATACCCATCCAGCTACAACTTGCTCCTCAAATCCATCTTCAAACATCCAACCTATATTAAATCAAAAGATAAAAGGTCTCTAAATTGCTCTACCCCATTTTTTTTCAATCGGAAATGATCTGAAATATTGTGCTAAAGATATTTGACTGAATAGCCCAAGAACAACTCCCACCACCCAGAATCAACCACTCCTTTATCAAGTCTCTCTCCTCTCCCATATAAACCATTTCCCCAAGAATCCTAAATCACCCAAAGCGCACTCCCTTAATACCTCTCGAAAAGTAGCCATTTGTCTCTCCTCACGCAGCTACCCTTATCATTCTCATAACAGAACATCGCCTCATTAAAGCCCCCCATTACTAACAAAGGCAGACAACTACTTCTTCGTAGTTGTCATAACAGGCTTCATGAATATTTTCTTAAACTTTCTATAAGCAATCCATAAGATCCAGTAAACCTTCATACAATCACTCCAACACCCTCGTTTACCTCAACATCAATATGTAACCTAGAAAAGCTTCTAAGTGTAACACCCACATCATCCTTCCAACCTATAGGCAATCCACCTCTAGAATCATCAGCTCCTACTTTAATATCATTCATAAAACTACACCTCCTTCTAATTTTCTCCATTCATCTTACGTTAACTTTTGTTTCGATAAGAAACAATAGCTGAGGCCAAATTTGTATCAAACTATTCTTGAGATGTCCAACAACCTGTTTTTTCCCCAGATCGTAAACATTCCAGCTTGAGATTTTCATTACGATCGACCGGTCTGTTTTTTAGTAGCCATCGATATCTCATTAGGATCTTTCGAATCCTTTGCTTCATTTATTACTAATGCTGATTGACCCTCACCCTGTACTCCTTGCATTTTCTTCCCTTCTATAAATTCAATAGGCCTTTCCTCCACCTCCTGCTCCACTCCCTTGTTCATATTAGGGCCTATCTCACTAACTAACACATTGAAAAAACTCGTTTTTGACTGAATGTCATCCATACCAGTCTTACCTTGATAGCCCTCTAATCTTCTTTTATTTATCCGATAAGGTTTTGCAATTTGGATCTCCCTAAACTTCCTCCCCTCTTGTTCTTTATCCAACTCCATCCCTATCCTAACCCCAACCCTCGGATCTTCCCTTAACCATCGACTAACAACCGACGTCGGCCTCCGTGGTGGGTCCCTAAAGAGCTATCCCAACCAAACTCCACTTCCTGCTCTCCTAGTGTTGAACGAACAGGATAGAAATCTTCCCCGTGACCTAATATATCGTATAAAAAATAAAATAAGGTGATCTTCTCATACTAAAATTGAGCATATGTAGATTTATTCTGTTAAAAAATAATCCTCTTTTCCCTCCTTAGTGGAACTCGAACATCTAACTTCACCCTAATACGCATGTACTTCCTCACTCTCCTTGCTACTAACACATTATCATACTCCATGAATTGACCAATGAAATTTCCAAATTAACGCGCCATTCCTTCAGACATAAACTGTTGGAACAAAGAGACAATAACAGGCTGTTTTGTATCTTGCTTGAATAGCAAGCCTCGAGCCTTGGTGAAGAAACAAACTCAGAAGCAAAAACAGAAAATGAAACTAGTGTTTAATAATGAAAAGAGAGAAGAAGAATGAATGAAAAATGAGTGATATTTTCATTAACTCAAAACAAGGCATTAAGCCATTACATATTTCACCAACAAGTAAAACAAACAAGTAATCACCTAATCAACTACCTAACTCCACTAATTTGCATTGAAACTTACAAGATTAGCTTGTACAACTTGCATTCTTGACTTTTCACCAATCAATATCAAAACATTTACCTACTTAGTTCAACATGAACTAGATTACAAAACAATCAAAATGGAACCAAAACAAAGAAGTGGATTGGCGACTTCAAACTTCAGCTTTCGCACACAATGGCACCACCGCTTGTCGCTATTTCTTCGAGCATGACCACCTTTGCATGTCGTGCATGGCCACCTTTGCATGGGAACTAAACTTAACACTCCTCCTTAGTTTCCATGCTAGTAACACCTAATTCCTTTTGAATTTAACAAATTTAGACACATTGAGTGCCTTTGTGAAGATATCAGCAATTTGCACTTCTGAATTGCAATGAATCAGCTCGATTTCATGAGCTTGTTCCATCTCCCTTATAACATGCAACTTAATATTGAAGTGCTTGGTTCTACCATGAAAAATGGGATTTTTTGCAATTGCAACAGCAGATTTGTTGTCACAATAAATCTCTGTTGCCTCTTTTTGGTTATGGTTTAAATCAGCCAAGATTTTTCTAAGCCATATGGCTTGATTCACAGCAGATGCAAGAAGAACATATTCAACCTTCTTTGTTGATTGTGCCACCGACTTTGTTTCTTAGAACTCCAAAGAAAACATGCCCGAGCCAAGACTAAATGCATATCCGGATGTGCTCCTCATGTCATCACTCGATCCAAATTTACCACTATCAACATAGCCTATCAACTTCATGTTTTCAGCCCTTTTGAACAATACACCATGATCAATGGTGCCTTTGATGTATCTTAGCACTCTTTTAGCTGCTTGAAAGTGCTGATCATTGCAGCAATTCATGTATCTCGATAGCACACTAATAGCAAACATGATATCGGGTCTTGTTGCAGTCAAATACAACAGACTACCAATGAGACTCTTGTACATAGTCTCGCAAATTGGTTCACCACTCCCTTGCCTCGAAAGCTTCACTCCAACAGCCATTGGTGTGCTTGTTGGCTTGCGTTCTTCATAGAGAACTTATCCAGATCTTCATAGTAAAAGAACTCTGACTAAGAAAGATTCCTTTTTCTGTTTGCTTCACTTCCATTCCAAGGAAGTAGTTCATTCTGCCTAAATCAGACATTTCAAACATTTCTATCATTTTTCTTTTGAAATCTTCGAGCATTCTTCTATCTCCTCCAGTTACCAATAAATCATCAACATAGAGTGACAGGATAAGCTGAGTTTCAGCTTGGTTCTTCTTCACATACAGTGTTGGTTCACTGGGACTTCTCTCAAATTCCAAACTGAGCAAGTAAGAGTCAATTCGAGCATACCAGGCTCGAGGAGCCTGTTTCAGGCCATATAAAGCCTTTTTCAGTCTGTACACCATGTGTTCTTTGCCAGTGATCACAAATCCTTGAGGCTGCTCGATGTAGATCTCTTCTTCCAGGAAACCATTAAGAAATGCAGACTTAACATCAAGCTGATGAATGGTCCACTAATGTTGAGCAGCCAAGGCAACTATCATTCTAACTGTGTCAAGCCTGGCTACTGGTGCAAATGTCTCCAGGTAGTCCAGACCATACCTTTGGCTAAATCCTTTGACAACAAGCCCGGCTTTTAGCTTGTTCAGATCGCCATCCGCATTCTGCTTTTACTCGATAGACCCATTTTACTCCAATGGTCTTCTTTCCAAAGAAGTTTATCAACTAGCTCCCATGTCCGGTTCTTCTCAATCATGTTGATTTCATTGACCATAGCTAGTTTCCACCTTCATCCGCCTCACCTCTTCAAACCGCTAGGTTTCGCTATTGCAACCTCGTGCCCTTTCATAAATATCATCTAGGGCCTTGTGCCTCTCACAGCACATCATCAACATCCATTTCAGTCCTAGTTGCTCAAGTTCACTTGATTAGGCACTAGGTCTTCAAACCGCTTCGCTCATTTTTCTCCCAATTCCAAAGAGCTTTTTCATCAAAGATGACATCTCGCCACTGGACTTTGTTTGTCAAGGGATCCGAACCTCAGTAGCCCTTCTTGATCGAAAGTAGCCTACTAGAACACTGGTTGAGCCCTTTTAGAGAGCTTGTCTCTTTATCGCTGGTATTTGTGCATAACACAGCAACCAAACACCTTCAGATGTGCCAAAGAAGGCTTGAATCGAACCAAGCCTCGAAGGTGTCTCGGATGCAAGAGCTTTGGTAGGAAGCTCTGCTCAAGGTAAAAAAGAAGGTGTTATCGCCTCACCCACATGGTTTTGGGCGTTTCTTTTCAAACAGAGACATCCGCCATATCCATCGCTTCGTTCTTTCTTTCACTACCCCATTCTGCCGAGGTGTGTAGACATTTGTAAGTCGATGTTTGATACCAAGATCATTGCAAATGGCTTGAAACCGAGTCAAGTGTACTCTGCCATTATCCGTCCTTATCGATTTGACTTGCAACCTGCTTTTTTCTCTCAACGGTTTTAAACTTCACAAACACTTGAGCTACCTCGGACTTGTGTTTTAAGAAGAAAATCCAGCAAAACCTTGTAAGATCATCAATGAAGAGGATGAAATACTGCTTTTGCTTTGAGTGATTCGATCCTCATCGGGCCACATACATCGAGTGCACCATTGCAGTCTTTCAAGAGCTCTCCAAGTGAATTTGTAGGAAATGGCGTCTTGCTGCTTCCCCATCCGCAAACTTCACATACATCATCATGCTCCATCGAGTGGTGAAGTTCTCTCGCCAAACCCTCTTTGGCCATTCGAGCCATTGATCCGAAGTTGGCATGTCCAAGCCTTTGATGCCAAAGCTTGGAGTCATCAACAGAGGTCGTATCTTGAGTTTGAGTCATTTGCCCAGTGAACCTCAAAGCATTTATCGGTCATTGTGATCGCTATAAGGCTTGATCCACTTGGATCAAGAATGTGGCATTGTTTGTCCTTGAACACAATGAATAACCTTTCTCGGCAGTTGAGCTATCTTTGAAGGTTTCATCAATCTCGCACCAACAAAGACATTTGGAATGATCTTGTTGCTCGTGGGAGTACATATCAAGACTTCTCCTCTTCCTTCATCCTTATAAACCGACCATTTCCAACCTTGACCTTGGTTTTATAACTTCGTCCAAGGTTTTAAACAAGGAGGCATCTGGTGACATGTGGTTAGTGCAACCACTGTCCAGCAACCAGCCTTTTGAGCATTTCTTCTGAACAGCTAAGCAGGAAACAGCAAAGACCTGTTCTTCTTGGTCACTACTGTCCTCAGCTACTCGAGCTTCAACCTTTGATCGCTGAAATTGATTACGCCTTGGCTTACTCCTCGCTTTTACGCACCCTTTCAACATGGCCCTTCTTCTTGCAGTGTTGGCATCTTGCATCCGCCTAAACCAAAGATCGTCTTCCGGATGACTGGCCTCTTGCAATGTCTGCAGGCTGGTCATTACTCCTTGCAGTCGATCTTAGGCTGTTTTTCCAAGGCCTTTTGCCTCTTGGAGCTTTGAAGCTCGAGGCTTCTCCGCCTTGGCATTGAATGCACCTTCCGGTGATCTTCACTCTGCTAGCTCTCCTTTGTTCCTGAGCATAGAAAGTGTTGATTAGCTCACCAAAGAGATGGTAGCAAGGTCTCTTGAGTCCTCTAAGGAGGATATCTTGGCCTCATATCTCTCGTGCAAAGTGGAGAGGACCTTTTCCACAATTCTTGCCTCATCAAAGTGCTCACCAAGGAGCCTTATATCGTTAACCACTGCTATGATTACATCGCATATCGCTTCACTGCTTTCTTCTTCCTTCATCTTTAGATTCTCAAATCCTTCTCAAATTTAATAGCTGCTGTTGCCTTGTTCTCTCAAAGGCCTTGAAACTCCTCCTTGCTTATCCCAGCTGCTTTTGGAGTCTCACAGCCATAATTCGTGAAGATGACATCCGATACACAGCTCGGATGCAGGACATGGCTTTATGCCTTTGGTCCTCTCATCAAGATGCTACCTTATCTCGAGCTCTGTGGGATTAGCCTCGGTGGTCTGGCTCAAGATCTGTGTTAACAACTTCCCACGATCAAAGGCCCGCAGTAAGTCTTCATCTTGACCACCATATGTGGAAGCCATCTCCATTGAAGACCGGTGGTAATGCTGGTGAAAACTTGAGGAAGACATTCACTTTCTTAGTTTAATACAACAGTCCACTAAGAATGAAGCTCTAGATACCAATTGTTGGAACAAAGAGACAATAACAGTCGCTTTTGTATCTTGCTTGAATAGCAAGCCTCGAGCCTTGGTGAAGAAACAAACTCGAAGCAAAAAGAAAATGAAACTAGCAAGTTTAATAATGTAAAAGAGAGAAGAAGAATGAATGAAAAATGAGTGATATTTTCATTAACTCAAAACAAGGCATTAAGCCATTACATATTTCACCAACAAGTAAAACAAACAAGTAATCACCTAATCAACTACCTAACTCCACTAATTTGCATTGAAACTTACAAGATTAGCTTGTACAACTTGCATTGTTGACTTTTCACCAATCAATATCAAAACATTTACCTACTTAGTTCAACATGAACTAGATTACAAAACAATCAAAATGGAACCAAAACAACAAGTGGATTGGCGACTTCAAACTTCAGCTTTTGCACACAATGGCACCACCGCTGTCGCTATTTCTTCGAGCATGACCACCTTTGCATGTCGTGCATGGCCACCTTTGCATGGGAACTAAACTTAACATAAACCCTATCGACAAATTATGTACTTGCACCCAAAATAAGGCATAAATGAAAGGAACTTGCAAAGGATCTTCCCCCTTCTCCAACTTATGAAAAAGAATAAGATGTCTGTTAAATAACTAGAGCATACCATCCATCACCCTCTTTATATCTATCATATAGAAAAATGGAAACAATACTCTCGTCTCCCCAATATCTGTGATAGATATTCCCCCAACGGATGCCACAAATCTACCAACGTATTCCTTATAGATGGACAGTCAACCACGTTATCTGTTAATACCCACCCCACCATACACAGGCTGTAATTAGGGGAGAGCAAAACTCGATTCGACTCGAAAAAATCAAAAAAAAAATTCGAATTTCGAGTTAAACGAATCGAGTTATTCGAGTTAATCGAATTATTCGAATCAACTCGAATTTTTTTTCGAATTTCGAGTTCGAATCGAGTTGAGTTTTCGAATTCGAATAACTCGAATAATTCGAATAATTCGAATATCAAACTATAATAATTTACATTTTTACCCTAAACTCCCAAACCTTTTTACTTTTCCCTCAAAACTTTTACTCCTTCCCACTTTTCCCCCAAAACTTTTACTCCCCTCCCAACCCCCCAATCTACCCAAAATCTATTTCCCACCAAAAATTTACTCTCCCATTTACTTTTTCTCAAAATTTTACTCCCAAAAACCCTCAAAACCTTTTATTTTCTCCCAAAATTTTTACTCCCTCTCACTTTTTCCCTAAAACTTTTATTCCCTTCCCATCCCACCTCTCATTTACCCCAAACCCTCCACGCTTCAATTTTTTTAATATTTTTCCTCTAAAATTTTATTCCCCCCATTTACTTTCCCTCAAACTTTTATTCCCAAAACTTTTTATTTTTCCCCTAAACTTTTACTTCTCACCCTTTACTCTCAAATAAAAAATCAAAATTATCCAAAAAAAAATCACTAAACATAAATAATAATAATTTTATTTATATCTACTATTTATATTATTAAATTAAATTTCACATTTTATATTATTTATATTATTGAATTGTTTAGTCATATTGAATATTTATATTAAAATTGAATTATTAATTATGCCATAAAATATTTGTGTTAAAATTTTATATTGGTATCAATTTCACATTTTATTTTTAAAATAATTTTATTAAAAATCATATGTTTACATTTAATATATTTTTAATTCCAAAATACATAGTGACAAGAATTTGAAGATAATTGAAACAACTAAGCAAGCAAAGAAGCTAACCAGTATATAAAAAAATTAATAAATAAATTATGAGGTGATGAAAGTTAATAAAAAAATTGATTAAAGTGGACAAATTTTATTATGATGGGTGACAATGGTTACAAGAACCCAAAATTATTTTTTAAAATTTAACTCGAACAAATATATTCGATTCGATTCGATTCGAATTCCATCTCACTCGACTCGATTCGAGAAAACTTCAAATAAAGTTAGGATGATAAAATGAGATTCGAAAACTCGATTAACTCGAAAATTTTCGATTCGATTCGATCGAATGCTCACCCCTAGCTGTAATCCTCCTCAACCCCGAGTTCATCCCCCACGGCCTGCACCGGTTCCTTCTCATCATCTGCAATATTGATATTTGCTAATTCTTCCTCCATTGAGATGTCATCGCAAAAAAAACAACACTTTCTTCTTCAACAAACATTACCGCCGCCAAGCAATTCACAGAAAAAAAATAAAAAAGATTGAAAGCCAAAACGTGCTAGGTTAGCAGACCAAAGACGTGCTAGGGTAGTAGACTTTTAGGATTTATAATTCTGCTTAAACTTAGCAATCTAATGTTAAGGAGTTATCTAAAAAATAAAGTAAAAGATAAAAATATTAATCTAATGAAAAATTAAAAGTATTGTTTTTATAATTAAACTCTAAAATTCTCAAATACATTATTGTCCATCAATTTTTTTCTTTAACTCAAAACTTTTACGACAGTTAGCATCTTCAATTCTTTTTACTTTTCGAGTTTGCTTTTGTACTTAATCAAAAATCAAATAAAAAAACCAAAATTAGTGACATCTTATTCAATAATTTATCACAATAAACATATAAATTAGACGTATTAAGCAGTAACAAAGGGTTCAACTGAAAAGCTACAACAAAGAATAAATATGTAAATTTCTTGTTGTTGCTAGTCTAAAAAAAAAACATAAGAACCCTAATCACTTGGGTTCAATTGTAATCCAACCCGAGTATATTTAAAGGTTTTTCAATACACTCAAGTCAGACATGGCTACTTCAAGCAAAATGAAAAATTGGACTTTGAACACCGGTGAAAAACAAATAAAACCTATGAATTTAACATATCCAACTTTTCCCCTGCAGAAGTAAGAAAGATATTTTAAAATTTTGTTTATAAGCTGGGTTGCAAGGTTATCTAATCAGTGTTCTAACTCTAGCAGAAGGAAAACTCATAAGCATTTTCTCACTCAAAGTCGATCATCGAGTTGTTGGGGCTAGGCTGGGGAGAAGATGATGAAAGGAAATAAAAAGAGAAAGAGTTATGATTGGTTGATGGGTTTGGTAAATGTTTAACGGTTAAGTGATAATTTTATGGTAGTGATTAAATTGAGAAAATAAATTAAAGTGACCAAAATGAAAAATGATGCTATTTTAAAGTGACCTGTGAGATAATTTACCTGATATTGAATAGTAAAAAGTTGGGTGTATATGTACCATTTTCCTAGCTAGCTCATTTATGAAAATTTATTACCTCAAAATAATAAGAAATTTTTAAGGAAAATAATAAAATTATTATCCTGAAATAAGGGTAGATTATCTTATCACTAATAATTAATGACTAGTGCTACTAAAATAATAAATTGGTCTAATTTGCTATCAGTTCCTATATTCTTTTGATTTTAAAATTTAATATTTCTACTTTATTTTGTAGAATTTGCTCTGTCTATTTATATATCTACCTATCTAATTTAAATAATGAAATCTAATTGATAACAATATTAATTGTCTTTTCTTAAATATGAATATATGTTATTAATTCTATTCTAATTTTTAAATAAGAGATTTGAATGTTGAACTGCTACACATTCAAATTTAACAAAAATCCATTAATAGGGATATCAATTGGACTTTAATTTTAAAATCAAACAAGTACAAGAATTAAATTCCTAAAAATTAAATTAGAGGAACTAAATTTCAAAAATCTAAAAGAGAAGGGCTTGGGTTACAATTCAACCTAATAAATCTATAATTGCATACAAAAGCACAAATTTAAGAGAAACATTATCATTGTATGCTAAATTGATATTTAAATAATATTTTAAAATAAATTTATAATAATATATAAATTTATTGATAATTAAAATATATTTAGATAAAATCATAATAATATAAAAGCAATTAAAGTTTAAACAAATTCATACAGCAAGTCTTATAGAATTTATAAAACTCTTATAATTAATAGTGATTAAAGCGATAATTAAAAATATAATGGATAAATAAACAACCAACCTATTTTTAGTACTCATTCAATACAAATCATAATATTAAACAACTAAATAATAACTACCAAATTGTGAGTGTGCGCATCCACGATGTAGGTGAAGGTGATGTGAAAGAAATATTCTTATTAAAATATTATGTAAAAATTAAATGAAATTTTGGTTGAGAATTAAAATTATAATTATGACTTTTATTAGTTTTATATAAATATATAAAAAGAAAAAGAAAAATACACTCATAATAGTATAATAAATTTGTAAAATTAAAATTTTAGGATGCAAAATGTTTTCTGCATTTTTTGTGTTTTAAGCATAATAGTTCTTAGAAAATGAACTACTAAGTCGAATGGCAATTCTAACGGAAAAGAATGAAATATTATTTTAATTGATGATGAAATAATATTATATTTATATTTTAAGTTTATTTCTTTATATTTTAAAATTTATTTCTTTTAGTATTTAAATTTCATGAAATTAAAATTTAAGTAATAATGTTTAATGATATGACAAAGTTCAAAGATTTCTTTTACAAGGAAAAGATTACAAATAGAGTTGTTAAATTTTTTTTTGATAAATTTATTAATATTGATAATAAATTTAAACTGCCACTAAACTCTTATATCATTGTCAATAAAGTATCTTTTTCAATCTAAAATACTTTGTTCTATAATATTGTTTTTTTTTCAATAGTTTGAAAGGGCACATAAATGTATAACTTTATTATAATACATTATTCATTTTAAATTACATTTTCACTGTAATACCCACCCAACTTCTTCAATAAAAAAAACCAAAAATGAAATGAGAAATTATCATTATCAACTATATCTATATAACTATATATAAAAGGAAATTCTATCGTTGCGAGATATAGACTTGTCTTTCGACCCAAAAGCTCACTCGAAAAGTGGGAGGATTTGAATAAAAATATAAACTCGAAAAATAGGTTTGGGCAAAAAAAAAAAGAAGACCCGTTTAAAAAACAGGCTGAGTCTTGGGTAAGGCTTTTTTGGCCCAAATTAGTAAAAATAAAGAAAAATGTTATTTTCTTGTTTTGCTGCTATTTTCTTGTTGTTTTCTCACTGTTTTGCAATTATTTCACTATTATGTTACTATTATTTTGTTGTTATTGTTTGAGTATTGCATAACTCTTGTTTTATTATTAACTTTATTTCTATTTTAGAGACATTTGCTTGTTAAGTTACACTTATCTTAATGTTATTTAAGTATAAATATTTTTAAATTTTATCTTTAATTTGTTGGGAAACATTTATTTTAATGTTTTTAGTATTTTTGATGTATTATATTTTTAAAATTTTTAATATAAAAAATTAATTTAGGTGGGCCAGGCTACGCTTGGGTTTTATCATTTTTATCTGAGTCGGGTTTAGGTAAAATTTTAGGCCTATTCTTCAATTCGGGCCAGACTCGGGCCTAACATTTTGGAAAGGCCCGACCCAACCCATAGATAGGTCTACTGAGACACACATCCATTATTTTTTTTCCATTTTATAAAAATAGTTAATTTTCAATTTTGGTCTTTTTAATATGCTTAAAATTGAGATTTAATCCTTATACTTTAGTTTTTAACATAATTTGATCTCTATATTTTTAAAATATTTTAATTAGTTCAATATTTTTATAATATTATTAATTAGTTCAAATGGTTAATATTGTTAACTTTTTAATTAAAACATTAAGTGATTATATATAGTTTAAAATGAATTTTAAACCCTAAAGTAGAGAGATTAAATTCTTAAACTAAAAGTAGTAGGACTATGTAACACTCATTACCCATATCTAACACCGGAATAAGGTACGAGGCATTACCAAAACACATACACTTGTAAACGTATTAAACCGAGTTATAAAATTTCATCTAAATTAAAACTTTCAAAATAATTAACATGCTTCGATAACTTTTCACAATATATCCTCAAAATATTATAATCATAATAATTAGGGCCTACGAGACCCGATACATTTAATTCGCAATTTCTCATGCTCACAATTTAAATCATATCACTAGCAATTTCCATTTAATTCACGTACAATTCAATGACATTAAGTTCAACACTAATACGTATTTACCATTTATCTCAATGTTTATCGATTATACCATTCAATAACACATTTATGAAATTCTCAATTTTGCAATGAAAATATCACTTTAGCTTAAATAACAACATCATCATGTTATAAATACACAGCCACTTATCCATTTGCTTTAATTCTTTTGGGCCCATTTGTCACTTACCATCCTTAATCAAATTAGGGAACGGTTACGGAAAATTGAGTACTTCACTTCCTCTTGGCCGTAGTATAACTATGGTCTTACGTATGATCACTTATCACTTGTCCCTGATCAGATAAGTGTAGCTAGGCTACCACTTATCACTTTGTCACTTGATCAGATAAGTGTAGCTAGGCTACCACTTATCACTTTGTCACTTGATCAGATAAGTGTAGCTAAAGCTACCACTTTGTCACTTGATTAGATAAGTGTAGCTAAGCTACCACTCATCACTTTGTCACTTGATCAGATAAGTGTAGCTAAATCTACCACTTATCACTTTGTCACTTGATCAGAAGTACTCAAATTCGGCGTTCCGCTCAATTTGATCATTTATTCAGTTTTCGCATTTTTATTCTATTCTCATTTCAAAAATAAATATATATTTCATCAAACATTATATAATTCATGAAATTAACATTTAATCATTAAATTTCGGCCATATGAACTTACTATTTGATTATCTTTCCACACTTGTTCCTATGCACATCACACAAGATATAAACATATCATTCAACCATAGTTGCAAGCTAGTGTATTTAAACATAACTCTTTTTGGAACTAACCACATGATAAACCATTCATGACATTATTTCATGCCAAATCATATACCGAATATACCATACGCACATACTATGAAAATTTAATTTCACACATGAGCTTAAACCATGACCAATAATACACAAATATAAGCATCATTCATATTTCATCATTTATCAGTTATAATCAAACATATGACCAATTATACACAAATCATTCATATGTTTCCCAATTTTCTTCCACCTCCTCTTCATTCCTCATCCTTAATGTGTATAACACATTTAAACAACATTATCCGTACTTTCACTATTTTCTTGTATGTAAAATTCAAGTTGTCCATAAATTATTTTTCCCCGGAGCTACAGAACTTAAAATTAAGATCCATAAATTTTCCCCGAAACTAGATTCACATATCTTCTTACCATAAAAATTTCAGAATTTTTGATTTAGCCAAATAGTACATTTTATTCTTTAAAGTTTCCCCTGTTTCGCTGTCTGACAGTTCTGACCTCTCTTCACTAAAAATTAATTATCTCATTGTACAGAATTCAGATGATGTTTCCATTTATTTCTTTTGAAAATAGACTCATTAAAGATTCTAATAATATAAACTATAACTCATAATTATTTTTTTACAATTTTTAACAATTTTCCAAATTCAAAATAGGGGATTTCGAACTCATTCTGACTCGGTCTAACTAAACTTCAAATATCTCAAAATTTACAATTCCATTACTTAGACTGTTTCTTCTATGAGAAATTAGACTCAACAAGCTTTAATTTCATATTTTATTCATCCTATAATTTAATTCCCACAATTTTTGGTGATTTTTCAAAGTTAGACTACTGCTGCTGTCCAAAAATGCTTTAGTGCAAAATGTTGATTTCCATTTTGCCGTAAATTTCACAGTTTATACAATTCGGTCCTTTCTCAATTAACCCCTCAATTAATCTAATTTTCTCAATTAATACTTTACCTAGACATTATAAGTTGTTACACAACTATTGAAATTTAGAATTTCCACATATAACTCTATCTTCAAACTCTTTTACTATTAGGCCCCAAACATTCACTTTCTATTCAATTCTTTAAATAAAATCAGCATATGAACAATTTAAAACTCTAATTCCATGCTAAATCATCATATACTTCCAGCACATATTCATAGCAACTTTCAACTTCTTTCATAGAATCAAAAACTAATAAATTCAACAAGTGGGCCTAGTTGTAAAAGTCACAAAAACATAAAATTTTCAAGAAATAATCAAGAATCGAACTTACCTGTAGCAAAAATAGGAAGAACCAGCTTAAGGAAACCCTTCAATGGTGTTTTTGCTGATGAGAATGCAGAAAAATAAAGAGAAATCTAGATAATTCCACTTTGGTCCTAACTTTATTAAGTAAATTTTGCAATATTCCAATTTTGCCCTTAATTCTCCTTACTTTGTTGCTGATTTCATGCCTTTGCCGTCCAGCCCAAATAGACCTTGGGTCTATTTGCCTTTCAAGCCCTCTTCCTTTTATCATTTAAGCTATTTAATCATTTCCCATAATTTTGCATTTGTTACAATTTAGTCCTTTTTGTTCAATTAATTATCGGAACTTTAAAATTTCTTAACGAAACTTTAATACTAACTTTTTAACACTACATAAATATTTATAAAAATATTTATGGCTTGGTTTAAAATTCCCGAGGTCTCAATACCTCATTTTCGATTCTAATTATTTTAATATTTATTTCTACTGTACTATTCACTATTTCAAAAATTTTCCTAACTTCACATTTAACTTATACTCACTAAATTAATAATATTTTCTACCCATTTGTCAAATTTAGTGATCTCAAATCACCGTTCCGACACCTCTAAAAATTCAGGCCATTACATTTTTCCTCGTCAGATTTGTGGTCCCAAAACCACTGTTCTGACTAGACTCAAAATCAGGCTGTTACAGGCTAAATATATATCAAATGTACGAAATGTAGAAACTTAGAGTCATAATTGTTTGAGCCAAACTGGGCCAATCAAGAAATCGGCCCGAAGAGAAGCATTAGACCAGTTGACCCGAGAACCGATACAGACCACTTGAACCAGGCTAAAAAATTGATTGAATCGATTTTTTTAAAATATTTTTCATATTTATGATTTTTTAATTATTTATTTAATCGAATCGTACCAACCAATGACCTAACTAACTCGACCACTATCTAGTTCTGAAAATCTTACTTAAAGTGTATTTTAATTTTTAAATTTTTATTCTATAATTTAACACAAATAAATAATTAAGCGAACGTGAAGTATCAATCAACCATACTACAAGAATTTTTAATTAAAAAAATTTATAAAAAAGCAAAAATGAAGGGTGTAATTCTTATTGCAAGGAGGCAGACAGATTTTCCACACTTGTTTGTTTGGTTTGTGTTGGCAAATTGGGTCGTTTATCTTCTTCTATCACTGACACCACATAAAGCTTAAAAAATCACTGAATTTTAGGTCATCAACTTGGCTAAACTTAATTTAATTCGATTCTCAAGTCAAGTCAACAAGCAGCACACACACACCCTCTCCTCTCTCTCTTTTCTATATTTCCAAGGTAAAAGGAATCCAAAAGGAAGAGAAGGTTTCTTTACTTCTAATTAAATGCTTAATCACCACATAAAACTGATAACATAAATAAAAATAACTCAACCCAACAAGTACTTTTTTTTTATATAAATAACACTAAAATATTAATTAATAATGAAAATAATTTAATAGAAAAATTATATACGAAAATGACTCATTTATTACAGTGAAAGTCGGTGCCACCTGACCAACAGATGGTACCACCCTCTTTTTTCCCTAATTATTACCCAATCATCAGTGTTTAAAAAAAATTTTGGTGCCGCCACTGTGTCAGGAGACACTTGTATGTATTTTTTGAAATAGCAGTGAAAAATATAGGTATTTACAATAGAGAAAAGAAAAGGGAAAATATTTTTTAATGGGTGTCGTCGATTTGTTAGGCGGCACCGATCCAATTATTTTAAAATATTTTGTCAATGAAAAAAAAGAAAAAAAGAATTAATTTTTTTTATTGGTGCTATCGTTGTGTCATGCGGCACTAGTGAGAAATAGAAAAAAAACGGGTGAAATAGAAAAAAAGTTGAAAAGAATCAGTTGAAATAAAAAAACTGAAAAAACAATAAGGGGAAGCCTGCGATCAATGCTTGCTTCATAGGTGGTTTTTGTCTTCTTAACTTGCTAGTGCTGCCATCAACGGATTAAAAAACTCAGAAAAATAAAATAAAATACAAATAATCTTAGATGGGATAAGAGTGAGAAAGGAAGATATATGAAAGAAAAATAAAGGAACAGGAAAAGAGAAATGTGAGAAAGGAAAAAGAGAACATAATATGAAAATAGAGATACGGAAGAAAATTCAATATTTTAAATTAAGATTTAAGAGATATATAGAAAACATTGATCGTTTAAATAATATTATATAGTTTCCTATTTTTCATGAGAGGGTTGTGCAAAGTAAAAAAATATGAAATTTGAATGCCTTTATTTTCAACTTACATGCTTAAAAAAATAAATGGTTTCAATGTATTTCTCTATTATTATTATTATTATTCCACTTTAATGTGTCTCATAAATGTAATTGTAGACTATTTTATTTATAAAGGCCTTTTTCAAAGTATATTTATGGAAATGGGCCAATTTTTGTATTATTTACCGGAAAGGGCCGAAAATGACAAAATGGGTCCACGTAGAAGCGTTTTTGGGTGAAATTTTAGCAAAATGCGCCCCTGAGGGAGCGATTTTGCCATGTCAGCACAAAACGCACTGACGTGGACGCACTTTGCTGACGAGGCAAAATCACTCCCCCAAGGGCGCGTTATGCTCCGTGCTTTTTTAGGTTAGGGCTTTTTGCATGTTTAGTCCCTAGGGTTTTTTGGTTTAGGGTTTGGATTTTGTTAAACTAATTTAGGGTTGGGGTTGTAGGTTTAGGGTTAAAATAATTAGGCTTAAGGTTTAGGGATTTTAAAAATTAAATCAGGATTTAGCATTTTTTAAAATAATTAAATTAGGTTAAATAATTTTGAGAAGACGGTTCTGAACAAATAGTGTCAAAAACACTTTAAGCAGGACGCACTGTCAGCAAAATTGATGAAAAAAGCTCCCACGTGGACACTCTTTTTCTACAGTAGTTCCTGTTTGGCCTTAGGCTATAAATGAGCCAAATTTCATTATCAGGTTGCATAAGTTACAGTAAGAAAAATTAGAGAGGCTAAGCAGAATAAAAATTGAAGATGAGTGAATGTATTAGTGCTATTATTTACTATGATGGTGAGGTCCGTGACACCGAGAACGATGTTGTTTTTTTATCGGAGAACACAACGCTATTGGTTTTTAACCAGAACATAGATTTGATAGAATTTCGTAAAAAGAATTAGGCGCAAAATCTTCGGAACGACCCCAATGAGGGTTTCTTCTATTAAGTGTCAATTTTGTGCTTCGATTGATCCCATGACATATGAGTCATTTGATAACAAAGGTGGTCGTAGCTTGGAGGTGATGGTGTAGACTCATCTCACTAGTGGATCACTCTATCTTGAGTTATATGTACAATTTTCATCGCCAAATGAAGCATTTACGACTTCAACATCTACTGTTGTTTGAGAGGAATACATGACCCTTACCTAACACTCCGTTAGTGGGAGGCAGAACACGAAAGCGCCCATATTTGGTGGCAGTATGGAATACACAACTCCTACACAACACTCAGTTATTAGATGGGACATGCTCATTGGTGGGTCGATGTTCGATGCTGGAAATACGTATTAGAAAATGACATCAACTTCTAGTGGTTGGCAATCCACATCTGATTAGGGACATTATGAAACGTACACAAGAAGGGATGATATACTCCCTACAACATCCACCGGCGAGGGGACCTTGTACGTTGCAGATGATGGTGGGTTAGATGATGAGTCCGATGTGGATCCACCTCAAGAGCCCGGTCCCGGTAGTGTAGAAGTTGTATTATTTCTGATCCGGAGCCTATTCTATCTGAACCTGAAGACGTTGAAGGGGGTTCAGATGATGAAGAAGAAAATTCGTGATTCAAAGCATACTCATCTCCAGCCCACATGCATAATATCGATATATCGGCAGGTGATGCGTTGGAGTTTCCAGAGCTACCATACAGAAGGCATGATCGTAGAAGTTCGTCATTGGATTCGGGTGAACTGGAAGTTGGTAAGGAGTTTTCCAGTAAGGATAGTTTTCTTGGTGCATTGAAACAATATAGCATCAATCATAGGGTCAACTACAACGTGGTTAAATCCAAATCTGAGAAGTTTGAGGTCAAGTGTGCAGTGCAAGAAGGTACATGTTCATGAAAAATTATAGCTTTGGTTAAGAAAAAAGACAGGCTTATGGGAAATAAAAAAGTATAAAGGTCCACATACCTGTGTTGCCAGTATAGTATCACTGGTGTTTAGGGTTTTTAAATAATAATGTTATTACTTAATGTTGCATTATTTAACTTACTTCGATGATAGGTGTTTCACAAGATAATCCTAAGATGGATTCAGGTATGATAGCTAACTTAATACTACCGATGGTGAAGGTAAATCCTAGGACTTCTGTGTCGGTCTTAATTACCAATATTTGTAGCCAATTGAGGTACACACCCTCTTACTGCAAGGCTTGGATAGCTAAGCAGAAGGCGATAGAAAAGATGCATAGTGGGTGGGATGCTTCATATAATGAGGTATGACAGTAGTGTCAAGTGCTGAAGAGGTACATCCCAGGTTGCATAACAGACCTTGAAATGACCCCCGCATACTACAACGACTGATTGCTCCGTGGATGCCAACTATTCAAGCGTCTGTTCTAGAGCTTTAAGTAATACCGAGACGCATTTATGTACTGCAAGCCATTGGTACAAATTGACAGTACATTTATGTATGGTAGATATACTCATTGGCTATTGCTAGCTGTGGCACAAGATAGCGGTGGGGAATCCTTCCAATTGCGTTTGCAATAACACCGGGGGAGTTAGGTGATGATTGAGATTTCTTTCTTTCCAGGTTAAGGAGGCATGTATGCCCCAACCTGATATCTACGTTATATCAGATCAGGGCACTGGAATACTAGCCGCAATTGAGTGACAGAGAAGCCTATGGGATCGCACACACCATCGGTATTGTCTAAGGCACATTGCGTCTAACTACTACGAGCAATATCGGTCTACCATTAAATGACGACAAGTGACCAACATGGGTATTTAATCTCTATGAATATAATTTCATTTGTAATATTCAATTTATTCTAAATGGAATAGTGGTATGTAATTTTTGCTATCAATTTATATTGGCAGGGTACGAGATCAATAAGGATCATTTTCATGAGATGTTGGTGATTTTGTGTTCAGTTAACGAACAAGGTGCGTCATTTGACCTCTGTAACATGTTTTTCGAACAGTAGACACAAGCATACGACTGCGGCTTACGATAACCTTGGTTGTACGAGAGACATATTTTTTTTAGCGGCACTATTACTAATGCGAGTAGCGAGTTATAAAGGCGTGGGATAACACCATGCTCGTAGTGTGTCACGATTGCGATAACCTATGATTTAGTGTAACCGAGTTTGACAGACCGAACCAAGGTATTACTAGTGGGAAATATCGTGTACACCTGGGAAATAAGACTTGCGACTGTAGGACATTTGATGTACTTTATTATCCATGCGCTCATGAAATTATAACTTGTCAGAATCTCCGTTTGGATCCCATGAGATATGTCGACGAAGTGTACAAAATATAATACATGTACAATGTGTATTTCCATTTAAGTGACCGTCTGTATCGCTTGCTCCGTTTAAGTTGTTACCGGATAGAGAATTGCATCACAAACCAAAAAGTCGACTTTGTTCGAGTAGAATACGTAACAATATGGATATCCAGGAAAGAACGAACCAACAGAAGTTGTGTGGATGGTGTAAGAACCCAGGCTATACAATTCGATCATGTCCAAGCTGAAATAGTTGATAATTGCTATAATGAAACTATGTTGCATTATTTCTATTGCCTTATTCAAAAGAACTTATATTTTATTAAATAAAAATATAAAAATAATTTACTATTAAAATATTAAAAACAACTTTTATTTTATTAAATAAAACAATATAAAAAAGTTTGTACAAATATATTTTTAAAAAATCAATTTATGTGCCGGTCGGAATCAGTACCATATGGAGGTGGTCGATAGTTACACGTTAGATTCCTCTTTAGTTCAGTTTCTGGCGGGGGTTGTGGTTGCTCCAGTTGTGGTTGTTAGGAGGATGACCCACCTTGATAGAATAAAGAATGTTGGGGTGTTTGCATCACCCATGGTAGAAGTGTTTGAATCCCATGAGGCGATGGGGACTGATAATGAGATGAGCTCCTAGATGGTGCCTGGTGTGATCTCTCCAGCGACAATAACCTATATATCGGGGGTTAAGTCAGAGTCATCAGGAAAGGAAATGTACCGGGCCATGCATTCCAACCTGGCATAAGACTGGGAAAAGGAAACATATAAGGGTTAGGATACATATCAGGGCTAGGATACGTATTTGGCATAATTTGAAGGGGCTATGGTGTGGGTGTCGTCGGTTGAGGCGTTGGGCCCGGTGATTGTGTGGGCACTGTTGATGGGCCCGTACCGTCATCCATTCTCCTTGGATTTAAAGGGCCCTGTCATTTCCTTTCAACACGGATTTGCTGACGCCTCTGCTCTTCCGACAGCAAATATGGCTTGCCATGGATCTTAAACCATGGCATGTAATTCGGCGCGCACGCTAACTCTGGAACAATGATCGATTCGCGAGTAGGTATATGATCATATTGAATTTTCCAAATTTCGATATATTCCGAGAAGAATGTTGGCCAATTCCTATTCATTTGCCGTAAGTCAATTTTGTGCTCATCATCGAGCACCTCAGGTGCCTCGAGAATCGGTTGTCAGAATTTAAATTGCCGTAACACTCTATCCGCCCGGTGCATCTCGACACTAGCATAGTGGACCAATGGGACCTTAACATGCCAAATGTTTGGATTGTAAAAAAATTCATTTGGAATTACCGCCCGAATTGTCAGATCCTCATATGGTGTCCATTGAAACTATATGAACGTGATAAAAATATTAGTTATATACATAATACTAAATACTAAATATGAAACGACTATTTTATGTATATATATTTTATTTAATAAATAAATTTATTTAAATAGGTAGAACCATTCGGAGAGTTATGTTGGAATACCTACCGCTCTTGAAGATATACATAATACTAAATACTAAATATGAAATGACTCTTCAAGAGCGATAGGTATTCCAACATAACTCTTCGAATGGTTCTACCTAATTAAATAAATTTTTAACATACAATTATATTTTAAATCTATGTAATAATTGTAAAATCAAATATAAATTTTACCTCGTTATGAATGGGAATGTATATGGGTGGTTCACCCGAGGACGTAAAAATGGAAAGTAAAACTGATCCCATGATTGTAGTAGTGATAGACAACCTCTGATTTTGGCTTTATTTAGTGGCGTCGCCCCGCACATCTCCCGGTACAATGTTGCCAACACGGCATACCCTAACTAAATTCGCCAACTACTCTAAAATCAACGAGTTTCAACAACCACCTTAGATGTACGAGGTCTCGTGACAAGTCCGGCATCAAATAACCTCTAATCATCTCAAGGATGTATGCCCGAGCATATCGTATTATTTCTACTTCAGTCGAATCATTTCCCGACTCCGGGAATGTGTCTCGTAACCAGTCCATCTCGATCCGACCTTCGTAAATATTATCTGAAATCGCACCCAAAAGATAGTAGCATACGGCTCCCCAATCAGCAGATTGAACGGACCCGGTGAGTGCGGACCCATCCACCGGCAATCCCAATTGTAACTGCACGTTCTCCAAAGTAATGGTAAACTCTCCGGATGGAAGATGGAATATGTGCATCTCGGGTCTCCACCTCTCTATTAACGTGCTGATGAGTTTCGGGTCCAACTTGCACCCCTGGCCTATAGTAGTAACGTGCCAAAAACCCGCTTCCCTTAAGTAATTTTCTATCAACGGTGATGAGGACCAGACATATTATGAATATAACATTGTAACACCCGATCTACAGACTGTTATAAAAAATTATAAAATAAAAATTAATTAAAATTAAATAAAAGAAAAATATATTAAATAATATTCAAAAATTAAAATTAACCCTTACCATTTTCATTTGTTTGATGGAGATATGTTTATGATCGAGACAAATTAATTCCCCGGCCATTGCTAACACGATCAAATATTTTTGAAATTATAAAAAAATACTAAGTTAGAAAAAAATTAAAAGGAAATAATTAATTAAAGAGAGCTTTGAAAAATTTAAGGAGAAATTTGAGAGCTTTGATAAATTTAGGGGGAAATTTGAGAGTTTTTTTTTGCCAATTTTTGAAGAAATAAGGTGTGAAAAAAATAGGAGGGGTTTTTTTATAGAATTTTTTTTTGACTGTTGGACCCCCTAACGGTCAAAAAATAAAGTAGCCGTTGGGAAGAAAAAACACGGAGCAAAACGCGCCACTGGGGGAGCTATTTTGCTACGTCAGCAAAGCGCATTCACGTCAGCGCGTTTTGTGCTGACATGGCAAAATCGCTCCCCCAGGGGCGCGTTTTGCTGAAATTTTACCCAAAAACGCTCCTATGTGGATGCGTTTTGTCATTTTCGACCCTTTTCGATAAATAATGCAAAAAAATGGCCCATTTTCATGAAAAAAAACTTGGAAAATGGCCTTTACAGGTAAAATAGTCGTAATTGTACCAATTTTTTTAAAAATTTATATTGTTATTTTTTTAATAAAAAGTCATTTAAACTTTTTTTTTTATATTTCCTTTCTTGAGTTCTTCAAAATTCTTCATATTCAGTTTTTGTTTGTGTTTAGTTTATCTTTTCTGAGTTTTTCATTTCATTGATGGTTGCACTAGCAAGTCAATAAGACAATAACCACCTATGAAGCAAGTATCGGTTATGGACTCTTCCTTTATTTTATTTTTCGGTTTTTTTTATTTCAACTGTTTCTTTTCACCTTTTTTTTGTTTCACTTGTTTTTTTAATGAGTGTCACCGGGCTGTCAGGCGACACCCATAAAATTTTTTTCGTATTTTTTTTTCAATTTATTTTAACTAGCACAATTTAAAAAAAAAGGACTAGTGTCGACTGACACATCAGTGTCACCCATTTAAAAAATATTTTTTTTTGCTTCGTGACCAATTAAAAAAATTACCTATGAAATTTTTTTTTCACGCATATTTCGAAAAATACATACGGGTGCTGCTTGATATAGTAGTGGCACCAATTTTTTTTTTAAATCTGATGATTAAGGGGGGTAGGAAGTGGTACTGTTGATGTATCAGGTAACACCAGTGATAATTGTAGCAAACAAGTCATTTTTATATATACATTTTCCTTCAAATCATGTAATTAATTAATATTTTAAAGTTATTTACATAAAAAAACCCAACAGATAGGGGCGAATTAGAAAATAATAAATAAAATTTTACTATTATCTCATAATTTTTAAAGGAATATAATTATAATTGTGCTCGAAGCCAAGAGCTCTAATTTGGAAATCGCCTTGTTGGTTGAGATTTGTGGTCTCAAGCTTCCAAGAAGCAAAGTAAGATATAACATTAGTTCTACTTGAGCATTTTGATAGCAATCCAAAGGAGAAAATGGGGTAAAAGAGAGGCAAATTACCAATAAAAGCCGTTTTTTTCAAAATTTACTGAAATGGGCCGATTTTTTGATTATTTACCGGAATTGGCCATTTTCATAAATCGCGCCCACGCAGTGCGATGTCGTGGTATCGTGTCGACATCGCGTCCATGTCAGCGATTTGTTTATGTGGACACAAATCGCCCCTACGAGGACGCGATTTGCTGACGTGGATGAACAGTTTATATTTTTAAGCTTGGAAAACTTTGAAAGGCCATAACTTTTGGCTCGGTTGTCCGATTGAGACGAATTTTTTTTATTTCGAATAACTTTTCGAGATATACGCACTGAAAAACCACAAAAGGTGGTTTGCCACAGTTTTCATCGAAAAAGATCCTTTTTTGCCCCTAAATTTTGATTTTTTCGATTTAAATTTAAATTTTGAAACATTCAAATCATTATTTTCCTTATTTATTTGAAGTAAACACCGGATCTTTTTTTACAGAATTGTCTTATATCATCCTGTTATAGGTATAAGTCAGCTCATTCCACTTTTGAGAAGTTCCCTAAAATTTTCCATTTTATTCAATTTAGTCCCTAAAACCTTAATAGTCATATTTTCAAATCTAAGCTTCATTTTTCAATTCAAATTCAAATTCATCCTTCCATAACATTCAAAATTCTTAAATACAAAAATTTCATGCTAATTTTGAAATAATTACACTTTAGTCCCTATACTGTGAATTCAACAAATTATACTTTACAAATTAGTCCCTATTCATCTCTAAGCGTTTGTCGTCAGTAGATCTCAAAATTTATTCAAATAAGAAAAATCGCCTCAATCGGACAACCGAGCCAAAAGTTATGGCCTTTCAAAATTTTTCAAGCTAAAAACATAAACCGTTCATGCCACGTCAAGAAATCGCATCCTCTAGGCGCGATTTCCGTCCACGCCAAGCAAGTCGCTACTGACGTGGACGCGATTTCTGGCGTTGCACCTAACATCGCTACCGACGTGGACGCGATTTTGCGAAAAATGGATCATTCCGGTAAATAATTAAATAGTTAGCCCATTTCGGTAAATTTTGAAAAAAAAATGGCTTTTATTGGTAAATTACCCATAAAAGAGTGCATTTTGATCTTCTATTTATTAAATGAACATCAATATTTGGCAAACGAACCAAGAAGTCTTTTTTTTTTTGTTACAAAAAAATTTAACCGCAATGTTTAATAGAAAAAAAAATTAAAAATAGACTTGTTTAACACTTATCTTGTAAGATCGCATCATGCATCACCGGAGGCAATTGAGTAAATACAAGCAGTCTCATTATGCGTCTCCTAACCTCTTTAGCTATAGTATCAACTGTCAGATTTGCTATTTTTAGCACAAATCAAAGCATAACATACCAAGTAGTTATTTTTATAACATATGATACAAACGATTAATTTTATGAGATTGTTAAATTAAACAAAATGAATTAATTTAAAAAATGACGTAAAATTAAGTGATATTTTTAAATTATGTGACTCATTGTAGTTTAACTTAAACAATTGTATTTAGAGGCGAATACAAGGTACAGGGGCGAAGCCAGAACAAATTTTTAGGGGGCTGAATGAAATTTTAATTTTTTATTGTCTACATGTTTATAATTTTTAAAGGATTAAATCGAATTTTTATAATTTTAGAAGGGTCAAAGTACAATTTTACATTTACTAATTTAAAATTTTAAAATATTTTCAAGAGCCTAAATAGAAATTTTCCATTTTATGGGGGCCAGGCTCCTGCCAACCCCCCTGTATCCGCCTCTGACAAGGTCAACAACTTCCTGCCCTAAAAAAAGAGAGTAAATTTGTGATTAAATCCTTTTAAAAATTATAAGATAATTTAAAGTTTTATTTTTTCATCCCTGATTTTTTTTCCTCATTCGTCCTTGATTGCATTTACTGAATAGAAAATAAAATCGAATTGAATTAAATGCAATAATTGGAGTGAAGTATAGTAGATTGGATCAACATGGATTTGTTCATTGACTGGGCTATTCGTCCAAGTTCGAAGGCCCGCATGAAATTTGAAAGGGTTTAGACAAAAATATTAGGCTCGAAAAATGAACTTGGAAAAAAAAGACCCGTTTAACATATGGGTCGGGCTTGAACATTCAAGGCTTGAGCCCGGCCCAACCCGTTTTTAAGTTTATAATACTTTATATTACGTTATTTTTATATATTATGTAATTTATAATACATTAAAAATATAAACTTATACTAAATATATGATACTATTCTAATGTAAATATTAAAATAATGTTGAGATGACTATATAAAAGTTTTCAATAAATAAAAAAATAAAATTATTAATATTAAAACAATATAATATAAATATATTTTTAAAAATATTTAAAATATAATATGAGTGAGCTTTATGAGCTTAGATTAGTTTTTTAGAAATATGGACAAATTCAGACAAAATTTTAAGCTCATATTTCGGGCCAAGCCGAACTTAGACAAATATAAAATATATTAATATTATGTTTAGACCCAACCCGACACCTCTAGATCAACATGGAACATAGCTTTAAAAATGCCATGTCTGAAAGAAGCCTAACATAGTGACATAATGTTGAAATCAAACGAAGAAGAGAAGAGAAGTAGAAAAGGGCCTTTGGGCTTTAGGTGTCCACCAAATGGACTTATGTTTATTGAAAGACCCTCATACACAAAGAACCGAAAAAAATTAAATATAATTTTAGTCCTTATAATTTTTAATTTTTTGAAATTTAGTCCTTTATTTATTTAAAAAATCAAAATCCAATTGTTAACAACATTAATTTATTTCGGTTAAATTTTAATATTTTTATCAATTAGGCTTTAATTTTTAAATCAATCATTTGAATATTAGAATGCCACCGTTTCAAATTTAAAGGAACTTAATTAATAGTATTATCAATTGGACTTTAATTTTTAAATCAAAGGGACTAAATTTTAAAAATATAAAGAGTAAAATGACTGAGAACGTAATTAAACCAAAACAAAAATGCGACCATTAGCCATGGAAGAACTTTAAAAGGAGCGCATTTGCTCTATTCTTATTTCAACAGGTTGCGTAGCCTACAAGGCAAAGATACATGCTATACTTTTCTATTACCTTTTTTTTTCTTCACAGCTGCTTCTTTCGTATTGAAAACCATCTTTCATTCAGCAAGCAGAGAATGTATGCTTGTTAATTTATCACAAACAATCCTCAAATAAGCAAAGCATAAATGTCGAATCCTCCAAAAAGACCTTTTTACGTTTGGAATCACTTTCTGACTCTCCTTTTACTATATATTTGTATATATGTATATATGTATATATAGCAAACCATGTTTGAGCCAATTAGACGGTGTCTAACAATCCTTTCTTGTACAAAATCTGTCCCCATGGCCACTCTCGTATCCGATAACCTTGATGGTATCTATCATTAAACATCTCTGTATATGATTGTTCTTCATTCAAACACAATGTCTGGTTCATTGTTTTTTTAATTTCAGCTCATATTTTGTGTATGCTTGTTAAATTTGCAGAAGTTGAAAGATCTATATCAGATACAGCACCCTGTCATTACATACTAAAGATACAGTCATTTTCATTACTTTCAAAGAATGGCATTGAAAAATATGAATCTGGAGAGTTCCAAGCTGGTGGATACAAATGGTACTTTTGACTTATTAATGGCTGAATTATAGGACTGTATGTTTTATAAGTTAATGTTGGTTTTTTATCACTTGCTTAGCCTATAGTTTTTGTGCGCACTTGCAGGAAACTCGTACTGTATCCGAATGGGAACAGAAGCAGAAATGTGAAAGAACACCTTTCTCTATACTTGGTTTTTGTTGATGTTAGTTCTCTCTTTCGTCACGGTTTGGAGGTCCATGCCGATTTCCGGTTTTTCTTGCTTGATCAGAGCAAGGACAACTACTTGGTAGTTCATGGTATTTTGATTCCATGCAGCTTTCTTTTCTCATTTCAACTTTAGAATGTATGTATATACATGTATAGAAGATGTGAAATTGATTTTTGTTATTTGTCATGTCATGCCTAAGATGCCAAGGAAAAAAGCAGGCGCTTTCACAGATTAAAACATCAATGGGGATTTGATCAATTGATCCCCATTAGATCGTTTAATGATATTTCCAACGGATACCTACTCGATGACACTTGCGTATTCGGAGCTGAAGTGTTCATTACCAAGGAAACGAGCTCGGGAAGAGCAGAATGCTTGTCAGTGATGAAAGATGCCATCAGTTGCAAGCATGTTTGGAAAATTGAAAACTTTTCAAAATTAGAATCAGAATACTTGGAATCACAAGCATTTTTTTCTGGAGATCAGAATTGGTATGGTATCCATTGATATGAATATGAATACGGATATGATACGTTTTCAGGGCCTACTCAGGTTCGATTTTTCATGTTCATGATGCAGGAAAATACAGCTTTATCCGAAAGGAAGACGACATGGATCAGGCACTCATATCTCCCTGTATTTGGCTTTGGAAGATCCAGTCACTCTCACGGCTGGTTCTAAAATGTTTGTGGAATTCACTTTGCGTGTCCTGGATCAGATGCAAAGCAGGCACATCGCTGGAAAAGGTATAAACGCCGATACCATTCGTTTAATAACATTCATCTTCATCAAGCACATCATATCATAATCACACAAGTAAAAATATCGGTTTGTGTTGCAGTTAGTCACTGGTTTAGTGAGTCAAGCCCGGAAAGTGGGTGGGCAAAATTTGTTTCATTGCCGTATTTCCACCATACCGGCGCTGGCTGCCTGGTCAAGGATATCTGCATGGTGGAAGCAGAGGTGATCGTCCACGCGGTTGCTAGTATATTGTAACTATAACCATTATGTAAACAAATTTGTATTCGAACTTATTACAGCATGTTGTGTAACTTTTTTTGGTTGGATTTGCTTAGAATTTACAACATGCCTTGTTACTGTGATTGGTCCACCTGAAGCTTGTTATATTTACATATTGAGGATTTGCTTAGAGTTGAGACATATATATATATATATATATATATATATATATATATATTGAGTTGAATGACTTTCATAAGTAAAACCTGTCTCTTTATTAGTTTATCAGGGAATGTTTTGTACAGATAGCAGCAAGAGAGGCTGAGATTTGATTTAACTCCTTTGGAAATTTAATTTTCCGATAAAATAAGCGAAAAGAAGTGCCAATACGACAGGGAAGATGATGAGAACAATGGAAACTGAAGCTAGAGACGTATGATGATAACCAAAATAATTTTCTAAGAAAACAGAAACCGTTGTAGTTTCTCCGAAAGCATGTATTTCTTTATCGATATCTCCATACTGCGACGTGAAGATGGCATTCAGTGACCAAGACGTGGGGGTTAAATAATATAGCCAAACCCACCAACTCGGCATTTCCTGCAAGAGGGCATCAATTTCATGCTTAAACATGCCGAAATTCAGCAAGAATTGGCAAAACAAGGAGCAATCACATTCACTAGTATTTTTTATTTTTTTTTAGTATTAGGAGTTTTCAAAGCTTACGTACCGGTCTCGGCATGTAAAAGCCGGAGAACAAATTCAAGACGGAGTAAGAAGATGAAGCCATAATGAAAGCCACTGGAGTGTTGGGTGTCAATGACACTATCATCATCCCTAAGTAGGTGAAGCATAGCAGTGAACAAAACATGGTGTAAAATGACCACAATACTTTATAGGCTGACCAGTAGAAACCAATCATTGGATATGTGATCATCACATATAGAAGTGCAACACCAAGTAAGTATGGAATCTCAATTATGACCTACAAAATGAAAATCCCAAGTCCATTAGATAAAGAAAACAAAAATGGCAACATCTCAAGATATCCTTCACCTTTTACTAGAAACACCATGGATTTACTACATCTTACTTGGCACCATGCTGACCTTATCGGATTAATTAACTTCGCATCAAAAGAAAATGGTACTCAAATTATAGTGTAAAGCACCATCAAGTATATCTTGAAATGCTAGACAGAATAACTCAGATAAACTTTGAGGGAAGTTTAAACCTGTGCAAATGAGTACGCCCACGAAGAGTACATTCCTGCAAACATTTCACGGTACATAACTGTTCTCTGGATTGAAATGAATGGTAAAATTGATGAGCAACTGTTGATGCCAAAGAAGAATAGTGCTGAATACATCACACCAAGTGCATTGAACAGGTCTTGTTGGTTATTTCTGTAAAAAAAGAAGGGAAAAAAAAGGTATATTACACTAGTCTTGAATATTTTCAATTTTGAAGCTCATAGTTATCGGGATTACTGACATTTTGGTTCCTCTCTGCCAGAATAGTATGCCGAAGATAACAGATGAGACAGAGAAGAAAAAAAAGCGTGCCAAATTGTATGAAGGACTTCTCCAATAAGACAAGTGCTGTTTCCATAGGCATGCTTTGAACTGCTCCCAACCATTCTGAGGAAATCGGGTAGGGAACTCCAATTCTTTTGAATCAGGAGGTGGTGAACTCAATTGCTTAACCAACTCTATATTTTCCCTGTTATAGTAAGATGGCCATAAGAGTTACTTGCATGCTAAGCTAGTCAAAATGCAACCATATATAATATGTATGGAAGTCAGCAAATGAATGCCAATGCTGGTACTGGAAAAACCAGCTACTAAAGTTGTGACAGTGTTAGCCTGCGCCTAGCATTTGCCGTTGTACTTACTTATACAAAGTGGATGTCTCGTAAACATCAGCAAAATCTATGCTAGTTTGGGCCTCTGCAGATTTAGAAGTAACGTCTAGCATCCATGTCGCTGGATTATACTTGTCTTTAATCTTGGGAACTCCAGGGATGTTCTAAAGCATTAAATAGTAACAGAAACGGAATATCTCATTACAATTAATAATGATAATATGTTTCCAAGATTAGATAATACTTGCAACCGTCATATTGTTCATAATAAATCCTCTAGTATGCTGACCTGAAAGTACTGAATAACTCGACTGGAGTTCTGACCCAGCGGTCCAGAGTAGATAATGCGCCCTCCGGTTTTCATTAAAATCAACTGCCATGCCATGTGAGCAAGAAAAAAGTGCATGTTAGCTTTAGATCCCATTTCACCATAAGAAATGTATGTATATATCATATTATTCTACCTCATCAAATGCCTCAAATATATGAATACTAGGTTGGTGGATAGTGCAAACGACAGTTCTCCCAGTTTCAACAACATTCTTCACTGCCCTCATAACAATTGCTGCTGCTCTTGCATCTAAACCTGTAGTTGGTTCATCCATGAACATGATGGATGGATTGGCAACGAGCTCAACAGCTATGGTCAGCCTCTTACGCTGCTCAGTAGATAAACCATTAACTCCAGCTATGCCTACTATGGAATCTTTGATTTCATCAAGCTCTATGGTTTCAAGTACTTCATTTATGAAGCTCTGCAGGAAAAATAAAAAAGAAGAGACAAAGATGAATAAGAAAAAGGAAATCATTAATTATAATCTCAAGTAAGGTGCCTTCCATACAGCTTTAGTTTCTGAATCAATATAAGATGGAAGACGCAACCAAGCGGAATATATTAGTGATTCTTCTACGGTGAGATGGGGAGTATGTATATCAGTTTGCTCACAGTAGCCTGATACCCTTGCATATGCATCTTGAACCTTGAGGTACCCACCAATTCTAATCTCTCCTTCAATTATGCCCCCGGTTTTCCTTCCGGAAAGAACATCCATAAGAGTTGTTTTACCTGCTCCACTGACACCCATCAATGCTGTTAAAATACCAGGCCTAAATGCTCCGGTAATGTCCGATAAAAGCTGCACCTTTTTCTGCTTAAAACCCTGAAACAAGCATTTACAACTTCGTTCGAGTTAGAGAGCAATGAAGAATTTACAATGCCAACTACATGAACGAATCTAGAAGTAGGATTAGGATTGTTACCATAGGGATATTCACATAGTACTGCACATCCCGGAATGCCACAGTCAGTGGCTGGAAAGGCAAAACCATTTTTCCTATAGACATATTCATACAACACAAATTCTGTTGAAATACGTGAAACTCATATATTTTGGCATATATTTTAAAGTTATTAGATAAATCTTAGAATAAATCATTTGACATATTCTAAGAATATTTTATTTTATGTTTTAGTAGTTTATTAGAATAAGTGAATTATTTTCCTTATCTTTTAGTAGTTTATTAGAATAAGGGAATTATATTCCCAATTAGGTTAGACTCTTTTCTCTATTTAAATTCAGTTGTTTAGTTAATAAAATATAGAACGGTTTTATTAAATGCTCTTTTGAAAACTTTCATGGCATCTGAGCTAGGTTATCTCTAGTAGCATCATGGTTAAAACAACTTTCATTGGAGATAAGAGATCCAGCAATCAAACAGAGGAAGAAAGATTTACCGTTGAAACAACTAACGAAAATTATGAGGGCCAAAGTTCTCTAGAATGGTCTCCATTCACTAAGGAACAACTAGAGCATCTACACAAGTTTTTTCAATCACCACAATTTTGGATGAATTCTTATCTTCCTAACTCATCCAATAATCCTTCTTCCTCCTTTGCCCAATCAGGTACTGATTTTTTTTTTAGTGCCAAGCCTTGTAAAACAAACACGTGAATCGTTGATTCTGGAGCTAGTGATCACATGACTAGTAGTCATTTTCTTTTTTCAACTTACACACCTTGTACAGGAAACAAAATAATCAAAGTTGCAGATGGGTCGTTCTCGGCAATAGCCAGGAAAGGCACTGTTAAAATTTCGCCTTCCTTGGTTTTACATGATGTTTTACATGTGCCAAATCTAGCTTGTAATCTCATATCGGTTGGTAAATTATCCCAGTCCTTGAATTGTCATGTTATATTTGACTCATCTATATGTAAATTTCAGGACATAGTCTCTGGTAGGATGATTGACAATGCTAAAGAATTTGGTGGAATTTACTTTCTTGACGACAACCATCTAAGTCAACCATCAACTACTTTATGTTTAAATTCTACTTCTAGTTTTGATAAGGTTATGATTTGGCATTATAGGCTTGGACATCCTAATTTTTACTATTTAAGATATTTGTTACCTGATCTATTTAAAAATAAAAATCTTTCTTTATATCACTATGAATTTTGTGAATTGGTTAAACATCATCGGTCATTCTTCCCACCTCAAAAATATAAAGCTTCCAAACCTTTTTTGTTAAGTCATAGTGATGTTTAGGGACCTTCAAAATTCTCTACTTTTTCAGAAAAACATTGATTTGTCACATTTTTTGATGATCATACTCGCATTTGTTGGGTGTTTTTATTAAAAGATAAGTCTGAAGTTAAAAAAGTGTTTCAATCTTTTTATGCTATGGTGAAAACACAATTTAGTGTGAGAATAGAAATACTTCGGACTAACAATGGTGGGGGATTTTTTAGTGACCAATTAGGTGTTTTCTTAACCAAACATGGTATAGTCCACCAAAGCTCTTGTAGAAATACACCACAACAAAATGGGGTTGCAAAAAGAAAAAACCAACATCTTTTGGAAGTAACTAGAGCCTTGATGTTTACTAGTCAGGTACCACATTATCTTTGGGGTGAAGCCTTGTTAATAGTTACATATCTTATTAATAGAATGCCTAGTAAAACTCTAAACTATAGAACTCCTTTCAGTCTCTTTAAAAATAACTTTCCTAACTCTAAATTGATCACAGATTTATCCCTCCGAGTTTTTGGGTTTAGTGTTTTTGTTCATCTTCACAACCAAGGTAAACTAGATCCTAGAGCAAAAAAAATGCGTCTTTGTTGGCTATGCTTCTAATAAAAAGGGTTACAAATGTTACAATCCAATTGATAGGAAGATTATTGTTACCATGGATGTCACATTTGTTGAAACGCAATCTTACTTTGATTCTAATCTTCAGGGAGGGAATTATAGTAAGGAAGATTCTATAATTGGTCAAGAAAACACTAAGAATATACAACATAGAGATTCTAATAATGGGGAAGGTGAATTTATGATTAACACATAAATTAATGATGTTAATGTTGTTAATGAAAAGAAGTATGAAGGTGTAGAGTGATCATGAGAATAAAGAACAAACAAAGGAGTTAATTGTTTACTCAAGAAGAAATCGAAATCAAGAAAGTGGAATCCACCAGATTCATCACCAAGAATCTAACCCGCAATTGTCAAAAGTCTAGGTAAAGCTCATAATCCAACCAATGAATTTTCTAATTTAGATATTCCAATTGCTAAAAGAAAAGGTGTTAGAAATGTTGTCAAATATCCCATGTCTAACTTTGTGTCCTATAAAGCCTTGTCTTCGACATTCGCAACCTTTGTTTCGTGTCTTGATACTGCGAAATACCCAACAATGTGAAAGATGCTTTACAAGTCCCTGAGTGAAAGAAGGATATTTTAGAGGAGATGCGCGCTCTTGAAAAAACAGGTACATGGGAAACAATGAAATTACCTGTAGGGAAGAAAATTGTGGGCTGTAAATGAATGTTCACAACCAAATTCAAATCTGATGGATCTTTAGATAGATACAAAACCCGATTGGTGGTTAAAGGATACACTCAAACATACAGGATAAATTATCTTGAAACATTTGCTCCAGTAGCCAAATTAAATTCTGTTAGAGTTCTTTTATCAATTGTTGTTAATCTTGATTGGTCCTTACAATAGCTAGATGTGAAGAATGCTTTCCTAAATGGGAAACTTGAAGAAGAAGTTTACATGGATCCTCTTCCAGGTTTTGAAGAAAAATTTGGAACTCGAGCATGTAAGCTCAGGAAATCTTTGTATGGTCTAAAGCAATCTCCTTAAGCTTGGTTTGAACGGTTCACTCAAGTTGTTAAAAAACAAGGGGTTACTCACAAGGGCAAGCTGATCACACAATGTTCTATCGACACTCACAAAGAGGTAGAATAGCAGTTATTATAGTTTATGTCAATGATATCATTCTTACAGGAGATGATGTGGATGAAATAAAGGGTCTCAATGAGCATCTAGCATTGGAGTTTGAGATAAAAAACTTAGGTCCTTTGAAATACTTTCTTGGAATGGAAGTTGCTCGACCAAAGAAGGGTCTTGTGGTCTCTCAGAAAAAAAATATGTGATTGATCTTTTAAAAGAGGCTGGGATGAGTGGTTGCCGCCCAGCTAACACACGAATTGATCCAAATGTAAAATTCAAAAATAAAGAAGGTCGATTAATTGATAAAGGGCTGTACCAAAGATTAGTCGTAAGTTAATTTACTTATCACATACAAGGCCAAACATAGCTTTTACAGTGAGCTTAGTGAGTCAATTTATGCACTCCCTAATGGAGGAACATGAAAAAGCAGTGTTTCGGATTTTGAGATACTTGAAGAGTTCACCTGGAAAGGGCTTATTCTTCAAGAAATCTGAACAAAGAGGAATTGAAGCTTATACAGATGCAGACTGGGCAGGCTCAATAACAAATAGAAGATCTATATCATGATACTGTACATTTGTTTGGGGGAAACCTTGTGACTTGGCGAAGCAAAAAACAAAATGTTGTAGCAAGAAGTAGTGCAGAGGCTGAGTTTAGATCAATGGCTGAAGGAATTTGTGAAATGATGTGGTTAAAAAGAATTATGGAAGAGCTAAGGAAACCAATAACTTCACCAATGAAGTTGTACTGTGATAGCAAAGCTGCCATTAGTATTGCTCACAACCCGGTCTAGCATGACAGAACTAAACATGTTGAGATTGATAGACACTTTATCAAGGAAAAGATTGAAGAAGGCCAAGTGTGCATGCCGTTTGTTACTTCAAAACAATAGATTGCTGACATACTCACCAAAGGGCTCTCTAAGGCAAGCTTTGATTTTCTTGTAAGCAAGTTGGACATGATTGATATATATGCACCAACTTGAGCGAGGGTGTTAAAATTTGTGAAACCCATATATTTTGGGATATATTTTAAATTTATTTAGGTATATAAATCTTAGAATAAATCATTTGGGATATTCTATGAATATTTTATTTTATCTTTTAATAGTTTATTAGAATAAGGGAATTATTTAAATTCAGTTGTTTAGTTAATAAAATATAAAACAGTTTTATTAAAGAGGATTTGATATTCTCACCTGTTTCAGATCCAGAAAAAGTACTATCAGTTTCAACACTGATTTTGCTTTCATTGTGTATGCTTTCATCTCTGCTATCTTCTTGTCCTTGTAGTTGATAGTATCTTTCGAAAGAAACCATAGCACGAGACTTTCCTGGAGCTGAACTTCATCAATGTATTGATTAGCACAAAATTTATATATATTTTCCCTTTTAAAGAGGAGCTCTGGCCAGCAGTTGAAGATGAACTTACACTTCAAGAAAGTCAAAGCCAACATAAAAATGACATTGAGAAGCGCTGTTAATCCAAATAAAGCTGCAACTGATAACCAGTAAAAGGAGCTATCAAAGTTCAATCCACGACTTTCTAGAGTTTCTTGTCCAGCGCTTGTGTTTCCGGACTTAACCTATAAGCAAAATTAAACAAGTTAAGAACCAATATATGACTTTTGTCTAATGAATGAATCATTGATGGGGGCTCCAATGGATCAGAATTACTAAAGATAAGAAGCAGACAAAAATGAAAATCACATTGGTTCTTTGCATGCTAACACTAGTTTCTCTTGTTCTCAGCTTCTGGCCAAGGCCAAACAAAGATTTAAGATGATGACAATATGCCAAATCCTTTGGTTCATCCATATTCATAATGCATCAAAGTGCCCACTGCAACCACTGCAATTTATTGAGTAGTGAGTTTTACCTTTTCCCACCGAGGAGCAAGAAGTTCATTCAATGCCATGCCTATCTCCCCATATGATACAGGATTTAGCCAAAAACCCCAGTTTAACCAAGAAGGCATAGATGCTGCAACCATATAAGGTGCAAAAATTGTAAAGAAAAGCACTTGGCATTTATCTAAGCAAATGAATTTCAAATCAGATGGTGGAGAGCAGCTAATGACATTACGTTGTGTCACGATGAAGCCACCGAAGGATGACATAATCACTAGTGCAAGAGTGCCAGCGGTTGTAGAAGCAACTATAGTTTGGGACACCGAGGAAATTAAACGGAACATGGACATTCCTGCTACGTGCAGACCAAAGCTTACAAGGAACTGCCGAAAGAACCTAATAGGAGCATATATAATATACTTCAGATGAGATACACAAACACACACACATATATCAATCACAATGAAAACTTTAAAAATTTAGTACTTTGAAGAGTGAACTGTTAGACTTGATTTCATCCATATGTTTTCCCTAACCAACTTAAAGCTATTTTATAAAGTTACATTTTAGAGTCCATGCCAGTAAGGTTTATAGATCCTATGTGAATTGAAACATGTATTGCTCTATTCATGCCTGTATGTCTCCAATATTACGAAATCAGATTAATCTTTATCTTTTCATCTGCATTAGTACTCATTTTTTTTTGTAATGTACCCCTTCTGAATTGATGCATATACTAGTAAGTACTAATAGTCATGTCTAAGGGATAATTAAGCCACTCATGTATAATAAGTAACATACATTTGACACTTCAACTTAATCCCCAAAAACATAGAACTAAAGTTTCCATATGTGCAGATCTTACCTTCCAACCTCAGGGCTGTAACCAATGGTATAATAAGTGAGAGAGATCAATAAAAATGACTCTAAGAATGAAAGCGGGATTTTTAGGATTGCTGCAGGAATTGCATAAGCCCACGCAGGATAGAAGCATAACTCTCGCTGTTTGTAGAAAACTTCGAGTCTCGATACGGTTAAGCTCAATTCTGGAAATGCATCAACAATGATTAACATGAGAGTAAAAAATAGAGCACCCAAATAATAATTCGCATGGATGATGTCAACAGCCATTCGAGTGCGTAGGAAAACAGTCATAGTCATTGATGCACCCATGAGAAGCTGCAGAGAAAAATAATCCAACAATAATGCTCTCAGCTATAAAGGCTAAATATGAAAGTTGATCAGATGATGAAACGCGATGTCAATTACCTGTAAAGTCTTGAACACATACAGAAAAGAGTTCCTCTTCATCAAAAGGAATTCCCTCCTTGAGCAAGCCTTGAACAGTTCCCATTTACTTAGCGAGTACCTTTTAAAGGAAAGAGAATCTCTGCGGCTTTGAGTCTTTTCAAGTGGATCCGAGAGCTCCTTCTCTAAACTTACGCCGATTTTACATTCTTTGAACTTTTGGATGAATTGATTAACAGAAACATATCTGTAAGGCTGTTCCTTATGGTACCAGTACTGTGCTTGATCTTTTCTTGAGATTACCTGGAGCAGATAAAAAAGTATAATCATTTTAAGAGACCGATGAAGACATGGAGACAATGACGTTCACAAGTATGAGCCTCACAATCACAGGTATACCTCCTGAATGAAGTCAGCAATTCCTTTTCTTTCCAGGCACCTAAACCCGCAATTCTTGAAGAATTTGCGAATATAAGTGCGAGGGCCATGATACACAACTTTCCCTTCTGCCATCAGAATAACATCATCGAAGAGATCAAAGATCTCTGGTGCAGGTTGAAGAAGAGATATCAATGCTGTAGCATCAGTATGATGCACCAAATGCTGAATGCAGGAAACAACCTGGAAACTAGTAGAACTATCAAGGCCATTCGATATTTCGTCCATGAATAAAACTTTTGTTGGACCTACAATCATCTCCCCTGCACTTAAAAGAAAATCCAGTCCTATTCAACCCAATCCCTAGACGTTTTAAGTTTATTGCACTACATTCTGCTAACCAAATGACACATATTAGCAAGTCTACCCTCAAACATACACTACCTGTAGTCAATCTCTTCTTTTCACCACCTGAGATACCTCTTCTTATGGCATCACCAACCATTGTGTCAGCACAGTTGTCAAGTCCAAGAATCTGAAATAAAAAAACATGAGTTCATGTTTCGAGAAGGTATTCTTCCCTGTAAAAGAAACCCAGTGATTACCTTCAGAATATAATCTGTTTGAAGGGTACTTTCCGTACCTTCAACTGATATTGCCTGAAAGAAACGATAATAGTTTAGTCCATATAACATTGTGCAAAAGAACGGACGTTATGCATCATATATAAAAGTTATCTGTATTCTATGTGCATGTCTTATATCAAAATGGAAGAGCATTTTGATTAATTCGAGCACTGAAAATAAAATAGAAAGCTGAACAGAAACCTTCATGTAAGCATCTACATCAGGATCCGGAACTATCCCTGCCTGCTTCTCTCTTTGGCTGACTTCCTTAATGATTTCTTTATAAGCACACAAAAGATTAGGAAATACCAAACAAAAGGAAGTAGCTTAATATCAAAATCAACATATAAATTGAGCACTTACCAGCTCTGCTTCCTACACCCTGAAAGCGTGCAGAAAAAGCAAGTGTCTCCCTTACTGTCATCTCTGGAGTATGCAGATCATATTGGCTAACATAAGTTGACGTTTTCCGAGGATTAAACTCATCAAGTCCATAACCATTGTAAGTTATTTCCCCTGAAACCTTTTGCAGAAGGAAAAAGATAATAAGCATGCCATAGCTTAGCAATTACTAAATCAAGCAGCCCTAGGTTGTGGAATGCAGCTTCATATGGTGTTATTATAAACTTGTACTTTGACCCAAAACAGCATCAATGGTTGTGTTAACATTGAAACACTTCGGGAGAAATATATTTCGAATTAGTTAACAATGTCACCTCGAGAGTTTGGCTTAATTTCCCAGCAAGTGCCAGCAAAAATGTAGTTTTGCCACATCCTGGAGGGCCAAGCAATAAAGTCATCCTAGATGGAACCATATCCAAACAGAAGTTTAGTCAACCTAGTCCCCAATATGTATATAAATATAGAAGGTTTTATTCTCTTCTCTTGTTTAACGTAGAAGTATTTCCATTGGTGTACCTTCCGGGTTTTATGATGCCGTTGACATCTTTTAGGATGCTTATCTTGGCCTCTTGTTTTGAACCTAATAAATTAGATATACCCTGTCACAACGGTAGAAACTAGAAAACATTACTAAATTAATCACCAACTAGCAAACTGAAAACAAATACATACAAGAAATACTGTCATATTTGAGAAAAGACAAGTGAAATACCCAAGGTTTGATCATAACTTACAACTTAAGTATATTATGAATGAAATTTACTTATAGAATTACAAAAGTGATATCAACAAAATGGTGATCTACTCGCTGGTACTTACAGAAAAGACGCCTTTGGTGGCATTCCAGAGTGTGGGAAGAGGTTTGCCATGAACCACCTGGCACTCGGCTTGGACACTTAGATTTTTATACCTCACTTCCACAGAAGGCAACTGTACTCCAGCCCTGTAAAATTTAAGACATGCTCTTAACACGAACGGATTAGAGAATGCATCAATGCTGCTATACATGATGAGAGTGAGAGTTACCTGTCAATTCTGTGCCTAAGTTTTTCCAACAAACTCAGGTTATCATTTTGAACATGTTTTATGAGCTTGTCTATGAAACAATGCCGCTCATCAGGTCCAAGTTTGGTGACATTAACAAGTCGTTTTCTTCCAACTTTGTCATCGAAAAGAGCCGTAGTAATGCGTTCAAACAATGGTAGTCTCTCAACTGCAGCCCATTGGGACTCGTATTCATCATCATCATCATCGTAACAATAATCATCATCATCATCATCATCATCATCATAATCACCATCATCATCAAAAGAAGTCAGAGTACGTAAAGTCTGCACCTCCTCAGTTGAGACACTCCTTCCAATATTTGATAACTGTATTCTCACGGATTCCATCTCATCTGAACCATCCTGTTGGGCCATCATACAGTATTGGGATGATGAACCAAAGGGTTGAAAACATGCAGAGTTAAGATGCTGTGAGAGGTAAATATGTAGCAGGGAAACGTGGAAAGTAAACGATACGTTAAATTCAAAGACAGTTAAAGCCAAAGCGAAGCGATGCGCCTTATGAAAATGGAGTCGAAAGGGTAGAAACAAACAACAAATAAACAAGCATATTACAAGCATAACTCGAGGTGACATTAATTAATGGGCTATTTTTAGTTGTATTGTTTTGGAACCTTGTAAGGAGGACGAACAATGAACAAATCAATGTATTATTATATTTGATTAAATACTATGTTAAAATATGCTACAGTATCTCCTATTTTATTTCAAGAATCTATTTTTAATTAAAAATTCAAATCTTATTGTTAACATTCTTTCACTAAAGTCAGGTTTTTATTACATGAGTATTTTTTTGTTTCAAAATATTACACCAATAATTTTTTAAAAAATTAACTGAAATTAATAATTAAATTTAAATTTTGACTAAATTCGAAAAAATACTTAACAATTTTAATTTTTTGCTTCAAATGAGAGATTAGGGTAATTTAGATAGCATGGTGATGATTGTGGCAAAGCTCCATGTTTATGTATACATTTGAGTATTTGGCTCTACTCTTGTCCTCAATGGTTGGGTGCTTGACATTTAACCTTGAAAAGGTTCGAAAGCTTGTAAGCAAAATTAAATCAAAGAAAACATGTTTATAACTTAATATTACAAAGTCATTTGGATTATTAGATTGTAAACTGCACAATTTCGATTGAGAAAAATTTGAATTCCTATAACCTAATCTCTAGCTATACCACTCCATTCCAACAATTTATTAGCTTATCCAAAAAATATCATTTTCATTTTTCGATTTTTAAGTCTTTAAATTTACGTTTTCGTTAAATAACTTCAAAATAAATAAATTTTTTAACTTCACTGATGTAGCATACATATGGATGTGGATGACACGTCGACATTTAATTAATTTTTTAAAATTTTAAAATTTTAAAATATAAGAACTATTTTTAAAATTTAAAATCATTAAAATTATTAAAATAATAAAATATTTTTAAATTTAAAAAATTAAATAATCGCTACATGTCATCCACATGGCAATCCATGTATATGTCACATCATCATAGTTAATAAACCTCAACTTTTTATTCATTTTAAGGTGATTTAACAAAAATGTAAATTCAAGGGCTAAAAGAGACGAAAAATTAAATGAATGACTTAAATGACATTTTCTTTATAAAGTGAAAGGCCAAATAAGTCATTATACCTTGTTATATATTTATAATATTAAATTTCTACTTTACCCTTAGATGTATGCACTTAAAGTCCAACCTACGTTAATTATTTTAGTTGTCTTTTCTTCGTATTGTTAGTATAGATAGATTGGTTCAATTAGGTGAAATTCATTTCATTGAGAGATTTAAGTAAGAGTACATGGAATAAGCTTGTCGACTTGGGTATAAGCCCTTTATTTTCACTTTGTTTTGCTTTCCATTCCTTCTTATTATTAATGAATCTATTTTTCTTTTAAAAAAAAAGTATGTTGGTCATATACAATGCTTAATCAAACTGGACTCGAATTAGAATAAAAGTACAATGGTAGATATATCTTGATGATAATTTTCTCATGTACTTCTGATTTGTTGCAGAATGTTAGATGGAAAATCTTCTATGTTCATGTCAGCTATCTTTTTTTAGCAGATTGATGCCTTCCTCATTTTCTTCAATAAGATATGAATGATATGCTAATATTCTTCTTCCATCAGTTCTGAATTGATAATTTCTTTCCTAAAGAAGATATTTAGCTTTAGCCATTAAATCAACATCGGCTTGGATTTGATAATAGCTTGAATTTTCTTGACACTTGTCAATTGTTTTTGCCAAGTATTCTTTGTCTTCATTTACAGCTGATAGTCGTGGGCTTCCGAGCATTCTGTGGATTACCCATATTTGATATGGCTGAAAAAAATTTTCTTTTTCAGAAATACCAATAAGAGTACTTATTTGTATATAGAAATAATAGAAAAAGTCATCGCTTTTTTACGATGGTTTGTAATAAAGATTTTACTACAGCTGGAAAATCTTTTAAAAGATGAAAAGAAAGTTTTTGTACTAATATTTCTCTAACAAAACCCCATTCGATACTTGTTATATCAAACGGTTCATGATCTAGTCTAAATTTTATAGTGGATATTCTTTACTTATAAAATTTGTAAAACATAAGATTGTAGAAAATATTCGAAAAAGATTTTTGGAATTGAGTCTGCTGAGTTACGATAATTCCATTAATTTTGTTAAATATTTCTATCGGTTAAATCTGTCTAGATTTGTTATATAAACAGATTCTAAATACTTTATTCATAATAGAATTGTTTTTCCTTTATGAATAAAATATTGAATGATATCAAGAAGATTGTTTATCTCCTTTATATCCATGAATTCTAACCGAATTCATCCCATTCTCTATATAAAATAGATTTTAATAATAAATCTTCACTTCATTTTCTTTAGTTGTTTTTTCAACTAAAATTAATGAAAATCTGGTAAGAGCTTTTCGGAAATTGGCTCTTTGATTTGAAATATGGGTTTTCCATATTTCGTTTATAAAATCATAATTTTCTAGTGATAAACCAGGGTTATAAAAATCTTTAATTTTTGAAAGATCTTTTAATTCTTGAATTTGTTGTTGGTTCAACAAATTTTCAGCTCCCTTAATGACTTCAGCATAACTTGTTTGTGACACTGAATTTGGATTTTGGGACCATTGTAATTGACTCACCGTATTTGGGGTCAATGAAAAACTATTTCCCATTGGTTGGTTTACCATCGGGTAATTTAAAACATTTGATCTAAGTGGTTGGTTTACCATTGGATAGGACACATAATATCATTGGTTAGGATAAAATGGTATTTGTGCAGGTGCAAATCCTTTTTTGGAGTTTGATTCTGCTTTCCCTTTATTGGGCTTTTTGTGAACGGTTGTCCATTCACCGACTATTTCTTTTAGAGGCTGTTTACCTCAATCCATGAGGCCTGCTCAAAAAATCAGCAAATATTAGTAATAAACTACTAATTAATTTTAATAGGTGTAAATTTTTTATTACACACAATTTTATTATTTTCTTCAATTGGAATTTCTATAAAATCATCTTTTACTGATAACCAAATAGAATTTTTGTTTATCGTAAAAGGTAAATATTTACATATGAAATTATTTCCTAATAATATATCTCCTTTCATGTTAGGAAAACATACAATTTTAGGAATCACAAATCTAACATTGTTTATGTAGATTGGTAAATTTTAGCTTTATAATGTATAATAGTTTTACTACCATCTATTCCTATTATTTTATAGGTTTTTCATTAATTCCCATTTTTCTACAGAATTGCATTTCTTCCGCAACTACAAATTGTAGCTCCAGATCAATAAAAGCATTTAGAGAATATTTTTATACTTTCTAAATTGAAATGTGATTTTGATATTTATTCCAACTTTTGACTTTTATCAATTGTTGAAGTTTGAATTTCTTCCATTCTAGTTTTCCTAGAATTATTACTAGGATCAGAGGAAATATAGGAATTTGAGCAGTTTTAATTCCTATTGGTGTACTATTTGTACTAATATTATCCTCTTCTTCATCTGGTTGAGAATTAGAGGTAAAACTAAATTTTATTTGTATTTGTTATACAATTATTTTTAAAATACAATTTATTACCTGATGACATATATTCTATAGTACTAACTGGTTTAGAAGTACTAGAACTATTAATTTTTTCCATCATCCAATCTCTTGGAATTGACAGATCTCTTAAATCTAATAATTTTGGCTGTATTTCAGTAGTGAACCTGTTTGGTTCAAAGAGTTCAATAATTTTATTATTAATCTCTTTTATTTCTACTTCAGCAGTATTTGTATATTCATTAATGGAAGTCCAGCTGATTGCTAGATCTTCTGCCAAATCATTAATATCAGAATTTTTTGTCTGAATTCTAAGGCAAAGACACTCTTCTATTAGAGGATCTGTAATGGAAATAAAGTAATTTGGTTTAACTTTAAATCCTATTACTCATGTATGTAAATTAGACTGGATTCCTCCAATAAGTGCTTTTATTGGTATCAGAGGTGCCGGTGTAACGAGTTTCTGGAGAAATAATATCGTAATATTCATTGTAAGTTTTTGTCTTTGATTTACATTTCTGTTTGTTTCACAGTTGTTTGTTTCAAAACCTATATCTGTTTATTTGTCTTCTTGTTGCCGTTGAGTCCAGGGAGGACGTTAGGCGTTGTGTGAAGACGTTAGGATAACAGGCCGGTCTTAGGTACCCGAGACAAACATTATGGAGCAAATCGAGTGTCAGTTTAAAGATAAAACTTGTGATCATATTACGCATATAGACTCTAGAAATGAAAACAACGTTTCATCTCTGAATAAGGGTATTAATAGTCTTGTTGATATAACTTCTTTTTATTTTTGTAGGTTATTTAGTAAAGTCAGTTCTGTAGAAGAAAAAATAAATAACATAGGTAATATAAAAGATTTAGACTTAAACCATGAGTCTAAAGAAATATTAAATAGTGTTAATAATAAATTAGATCAAGTTTTTAATAATAATAATATCGAGTCCGATGTAAATTTAGGTCCTTTATATTACGGTAATGGTCAAGATCATATTTTTGTTTTATCGATGAAGAAAACACTTCATCCGATGAGTCATCATCTATGTTAAAAATTATAAAAACATAAAAACGTAAAAAAGATGATAAACAAAAGAATATGATTTCCATCCTATAAAACACTTATAGAACATTGGAAAGAAAAATTCACTAATAGTAATGATCAACTAGAAAGAGTTGAATATTTAAAACTAATAGAAGAACTTTATGAAAAACATAAAGATCTTTTTAGTATGTTTAATTATCATTATATGTTAAAATATGATGATAGTAGTAGTTCAAGTAATTCGAAAAATGTAATTATATAAGAAACAATCGATGAAGAAAAACTTCAATGATCGGGATGAAGACATAAAAGTCTCAACTTATAATTCTGATGAAGAAACCACTTCACTTGAAGAAGTAGACGAAGATATAGGTATCCCAGAATCCATGGATACTGAACCAACAGATCCTAGTGGAAAAAGAAAAATAGAGTCAGATAGTCAAACAGATGATTATTTGATTAAAAATTTAAGTAAAGAGCAATATACAACCAAGTATGTTGACTAGTAATATAAAAATTTAACTATTAATGAGAAAATCCTAAAAATATAAGAGATTATATTAGTAAAACTTCACTAGGATGGTTAGGTGTAAAACCAAATACTCATCATAGGCATAAAAAGATAAAATATAATAAACAAGTCAAAATGAAACTAGAAAATAAAAATTTTCTAGTTATATTATAAGTCGATTTTCTAGAAGAAAATCTTCTAAAGAACTTAAAGATATTTTAGATAATAAAATAAGTTATATAGTCAAAAATTTTCTAACAAAAGAAAATAAGTTAGAAAAAGAATTAAAAGTCTTGAAAAACAAGATTTACAGATAAGTTATAAAAAGGAAACAAATCCTAATAATATTAATTTGAAAATATATTTTATTAGAAAATCTAAAAAATAAAACCTATTATTCAACAAATGAAAATTGGGACAAAAGATATTATCACTCTTTCAAATTTTCAACCAAAGAAATATTATACATATATTGAAATTAATTTTCAATTTAGAGATTATAAAAATATTCTCTACATGCTTTATTAGATATCTGGAGCTACAACCAAGAGTTGCAGAAAAATGCAATTCTTATAGAAAAATGGGAACCTATGAATAATCCTATAAGAGCAATTGGAATAGATGGTAACGAAATCATAATCCAATATAAGGCTAGAAATATACCAATCTACATAAACAATGTTAGATTTGTAATACCTAAAATTTTGTGTTTTCCGAAATGCATGGAGACATATTACTTGGTAATAATTTTATATAACAACATTTACCTTTTTCTATTGATAAAATTTTGTTATTTTGTCTCAGAGAAAATTTCTCAATGGAAATACCACTTATAGAAAATCATAAGTTTGTGTGTGATGAAAATTTTATACCAACAAAAAGGAACAAATTAAACAACTAGAAACAAATCATTGGTTGTTTAAAATTCTTGAAAATAATTTTAGTGAAGAACCATTAAAATTATGGAAAAACAGTCCAAGATATCTTGTTAAATAAAATTAATTAATCCTAATAAAATCATTAGGGTTAAACTTATAATCTATACTAAACAAGATATAGATGAATTTGATGTTCAAATAAATGAACTTCTAGAAAAATGATTAATAGAAAAAACTAATAGTCCTCATTCCAGTCCAGCTTTTATGGTAAGAAACCATGCTGAAATTAAAAGAGGAAAAGCTAGGATGGTCATTATTTATAAGAGATTAAATCAGAATACTATTTTCGACGGATATTTTATTCCACGAAAAGAAGTATTAATTAATCAAGCTAAAAATGCTAAATATTTTAGTAAATTTGATTGTAAATCGGGATTTTGGCAAATCATGCTCACCGATAAATCAAAACCTTTAACAGCCTTTAGTGTTCCTAATGGTTATTATCAATGGAAGGTAATGCCATTTGGTTTATGTAATGCTCCACAAGTTTTCCAAAGATGAATGGATTCCATTTTTAATAAGTATAAAAAATTTTGTGTGGTATATATAGATGATATCTTAGTCTTTTCAAAAACACTTGAAGAGCATAGAAAACATCTAAATATTATTTCTCAAGAATTCCTAAAACATGGAATTATTTTAAGCCCTAAAAGATAGAGCTTGAAAAACAGAAATTGAATTTTAGGACTAAAATTATCAGCGCATGGTCTTCAACTTCAAGATCATATTATTGTAAAATAAAGAATTTCCTGAAAAAATTGAAGATAAAAACATCTTTCACAATTTTAGGAATAATTAATTATGGAAGAACCTTTTTTCCAAAATTAGCTAAAAAATAGGTTCATTATATGATAAATTAAAAAATATTTGTTTTGTTGGACTAAACAAGATGAAGAAGTTATAAAAATATATAAATAGAAATAACTTATAATCCAAAAGTTTATTTACCTAAAAAGGTGATAAACTAATTTTAGAAACCGATGCATCACAATATTATTGGGGATGTATTCAAAGCTAAAACGACTAATAATAATGAAGAACTAATATGTGGATATAGTTCAGAAAATTTAAACCTAATGAGGTTAATTATATTATTTATGAAAAGAATTACTAGCTATTAAAAAGGGATAAAACTTTCCTTATTTATTTAGCACCTGAAAAATTCATTATAAGAACTGATAATCAGGCGGTTAAATAATTTTTAACTAACAATAGTTTAGAAACTGTTCCTAGAAGAATTAGGTGATATAATGATTTATGTACTTTTAATTTTGAAGTTTTTTATATTAAAAGTGACGAAAATTTTCTTGCTGATTTTTTGAGCAGGCCTTATAATGGATAGAGGTAAACAGCCTCTAAAAGAAATAGTCGGTGAATGGACAACCGTTCACAAAAAGCCCAACAAAGGGAAAGCAGAATCAAACTCCAAAAAAGGATTTGCACCTGCACAAATACCATTTTATCCTAACCAAGGATATTATGTGTCCTATCCAATGGTAAACCAACCACTTGGATCAAATGTTTTAAATTACCCGATGGTAAACCAACAAATGGGAAATACTTTTTCATTGACCCCAAATACGGTGAGTCAATTACAATGGTTCCAAAATCCGAATTCAGTGTCACAAACAAGTTATGCTGAAGTCATTAAGGGAGTTGAGAATTTGTTGAACCAACAACAAATTCAAGAATTAAAAGATCTTTCAAAAATTAAAGATTTTTATAACCCTTTATCACCAGAAAATTATGATTTTATAAATGAGATATGGAAAACCCATATTTCAAATCAAAGAGTCTTTCCGAAGAGTTCTTACAGATTTTCATTATTTTTAGTTGAAAAACAATTAAAGAAAATGAAGCTAAAGATTTATTATTAAAATCTATTTTGTATAGAGAATGGGATGAATTCAGTTAGAATTCATGGATATAAAGGAGATAAACAATCTTCTTGATATCATTCAATATTTTATTCATAAAGGAAAAACAATTCTATTATGAATAAAGTATTTAGAATATGTATGTATAATAAAGCTAGGAAATTATTACCGGTAGAAGTATTTTCAAAATAAATAAAGTAATTTGCGACAACAAATTCAATTTCAAAAGCTTTTCGAATATTTTCTACAAGCATATGTTTTTACCGATTATTTAGATAATGAATTTTCTACTTTAAAATACGACTTGATCATGAACCATTTGATATAACCAATATTTAATGGGTTTTACTAAAGAAATAGTTATGCAAAATCTCTTTTCATCTTTTAAAAGATTTTCCAACTATTGTAAAGTCTGTTTTACAAAACATCATAAACAATGATGATTTTATTACTATTTTCATATCAATATCAGTAGTCTAATTGGTATAGCTGAACAAGAAAAATTTTATCAGCCGTATCAATTTTGGTTTATTAAAAAGATGATTGGATACCACCAATTATCTGTTGTTAATGAAGATAAAGAATATTTGTCAAAAACAATTGACAAATGTTATAATAAATTTGAAAATTATCAAGTCCAAACAGGATTAGAATTATTATCACAAGCTTATTATCTTCTCCATGATGAAGTCTACAAACTATGGACGGATGGAAGAAGAATATTGACATTTCCAAATGGAAACATCCAGGAGGAAAGAGATGAAGAATCTATGAAGCTATTAAAAAAGATTGCTGAAATGGAGATAGAAGAATTTCCATCTCACATCACAGAAAAAATCAAATATACATGGGAAATGTGGAACTCACCACCAAGACTCTCATCAGATTCTTTACATTTGGACGAGATTGAAGAAATGAATCTCAATAATATGCAAGAAGGTTGAAGTCAACAAAGGTAACAACCATTAATTACAATCAAGATAGATTAATGATGCAAGCAAGATGGAAGCAGCCATTAATGCTTGATGAAGACAAAAAGTCTTAATCGAGTCTTAATCATCATTCAAACAATGATGATGTAAGAGATGACAAAAGCAGCTGTGACACAAGCAGTGACAACAGCGTTCATAAATGCAAGCGTGACACATGGAAGCAACCATAGCCATGCAAAATGATGGAGACGTGGAAGCAACCACATCCACAAAGAAGTCAAGTCCTTATCAGAAACACTGTTCGGGATTCAAAATACAATTGTATAGCATTTTTAGAATTCCTCTATAAATAGGGAGGAAAGCTCAATTGTATAGCATCTTGTAAATTACCAAATACTTTACTTTTTAGTTTTCTCTTTTGTAACATTTTCCTTTTGTTAATAAAGAGTCTATATTCCCTTCCGCTCATACTCTCAAATCTTTTATCAAATCTTTTATTGGTTCAGAAGTACATGGGAATTGTCCTTTTCAATTACCTGCAAGTTTCAAAAGTTTGCTGCCACCAGCAAGTGCACCTCAATGGATTCTAATCTAAAACTTCACACATGGAGTATTGGTATTTACTCTGGTATCTGCTTTGCAAAACACACTTCTTTATATGTGAGGTTTTAGGATTGAATCAATTGAGGCATGACAAAATCTTGATATCTACTTCGTAAAGTAGATTTTTTGTATGTGAGATTTTAGGTTTGAATTTATTGAGATACACCTGTACATTGCAAAATCTTAAAGAGTTCTGTGAGTGCCTAAAAGGTTTCATATTGTGTATGAAGTGTCTCAAGTTTTGTTAACCTCACACGCAAAAGGTTCTTTACAAAATGCACTTCTTTGTACAAAAGATTCTAGGTTTGAATAGAGGACAATTTCTGATAGAGTATCACAGCATAACCCGAAGGGTCAGGTCGTGATAGAAAGTATGGTTCGGTCGTGGGTCGTGACAGAGAGTGCAAGTAAATATTAGATGGATCTATTCCATCACAATAACCTGATAAAAACCATCTATCTATAGCCTTTTGGATTCCAGAACTAGGGGTGAGCAAAACTCGATTCGATTCGAAAAAATCGAAAAAAAATTCGAATTTCGAGTTAAACGAATCGAGTTATTCGAATCAACTCGAATTTTTTTTCGAATTTCGAGTTCGAATCGAGTTGAGTTTTCGAATTCGAATAACTCGAATAATTCAAATAATTCAAATATCAAACTATAATATTTGACAGTTTTACCCTAAACTCCCAAACCTTTTTACTTTTCCCTCAAAACTTTTACTCCTTCCCACTTTCCCCCCAAAACTTTTACTCCTCTTCCCTCCCAACCTCCCAATCTACCCAAAATCCATTTCCCACCAAAGTTTTACTCTCCCATTTACCTTTTCTCAAAATTTTACTCCCAAAAACCCTCAAAACCTTTTATTTTCTCCCAAAATTTTTACTCATTCTCACTTTTCCCCTAAAACTTTTATTCACTTCCCATCCCACCTCCCATCTACCCCAAACCCTCCCCCCTCCATTTTTTTTTAATATTTTCTCTCCAAAATTTTACCCCCTATTTACTTTCCTTCAAACTTTTATTCCCCAAAACTTTTTATTTTCCCCCTAAACTTTTACTTCCCACCCTTTACTCTCAAATAAAAATCAAAATTATCCAAAAAATTACTAAACATAAATAGTAATAATTTTATTTATATCTACTATTTATATTATTAAATTCAATTTCACATTTTATATTATTGAATTGTTTAGTCATATTGAATATTTATATTAAAATTGAATTATTAATTATGCCATAAAATATTCAGTATTAAAATTTTATATTAGTATCAATTTCACATTTTATTTTTAAAATAACTTTTATTAAAAATCATATTTTACATTTAATATATTTTTAATTCCAAAATACATAGTGACAAGAATCAAGATAATTGAAACAACTAAGCAAGCAAAGAAGCTAACCAAGATATAAAAATTAATAAATAAACTATGAGGTGATGAAAGTTAATAAAAAATTTGATTAAGGTAGACAAATTTTATTACGATGGGTGACAACGGTTACAAGGACCCAAAATTATTTTTTAAAATTTAACTCGAACAAATATATTCGATTCGATTCGATTCGAATTCCATCTCACTCGACTCGATTCAAAAAAACTTCAAATAAAATTAGGATGATAAAATGAGATTCGAAAACTCGATTAACTCGAAAATTTTTAATTCGATTCGATTCGATCGAATGCTCACCCTATCGAGAACCCATAAATTCTAATCACTCACAAAAGTAGATAACCGATGAAGACCCTCTTCCCACAGTCAATAAAAAGAATAAATTACATCTTTGAAATTCCACTGGCATCTTTAGGTAACTGAACTATTCCCCTACATTCAACAACTTTGTACATAAAATGAAGTACCCGCAAGCTTCCATCCAAACATCAATGAACCCCCAAAGATATCAGTCACAGCAAATCTAAGAGGATAGGCAGTGATCAACCATCCATTCTAGAAAGCAAATGCAGCAGCTGATCTATCAGTGACTCGATTCATTAAGATCGCAAGCGCATTCAAGGAAAAGCTATGCTTCTCCGATTCGGTTGTGGGAGAAATACAGCAGCACTGTCATTGGTTTCACTCAAATGTCCTACTGAGATGGTAGACAACCATTATTAAGCAACTCCTGTTGTAGTTGCTCCAAATAGTAGATCTTGTCATTCATGCCTTCCTTTCTGTACGCATCCACCATGATGGAGAAGGTTAACTCATTAGGTGGGCATTGCTTGTCTTTCATTCGATTAAAAACTCTCTCCATTTCCATCAAATCCTCTGCCTTTGCACAAGCAAATATTACAGCATTGTAAAATGAGGTATTTTCAGGTATCTCAAACTTGGCAGCCAACTGAGCGGTGCTAATAACTTTATGAAAGAGACCAGCATTAGCATAGCCATTGATAAGGCAGCAAAAGGTCTTGGTGTCTGCCTTCATCCCTTCAGCACGCATTTGATCAAACGTGTATTCCATGTGTTTCACATCCCCGACATCAGCAAATGCCTCAATGACATTGTTGTAAGTAGAGGTTGTCCACGGAAATTGAAGCTTCCGCATGTATTCCATCACGGATGACATCTTATCATACATTCTTTTCTTCCCATAAGCACCGATCAAGATATTGAAAGAGCGTGTTTCCGGTTCAATGCCAAAATTTCGGAATTTCTCATACCATCTCTCCATCATATCAATCTGCCCTTTGTTACCAAACACACTGAGGATGGTGTTCATTGTCCACACATCAGGTTTGCATGCTGAGCTCTCCAACATGCCAGATAGGACTTTCTCCATCTGATCAAACTTCCCCGCCTTACCATATCCACTTAACACTATGTTCTGGGTAACTGTATTCGGAGTTATCAACCGCTCATCCATTTCCTCATACAGAGACTCAACCAAGTCGAATCGCGAGGCATCAACACACGCCTTAATCAAGGTACTGTAGGTGAAGACATCAGGCTGACAACGAGGAAGTGTTTTCATTTGGTTAAGCGTTGAGAAAGCATCGTCAATGAGATTGTTTCGACAATAAGCAGCGAGCAATGCCGTGTAAAGCTCTGGAGTTGGTTCACATCCTTCTTCAACCATTTCATCGAACAGCTGGCGGGCACGGTGGGGTTGCCCGGATTTCCCAAGAAGAACAAGTAGTTTCATGTACGTGCCTTCTTTTGGTTGATAAAAGGGTTGTTCCCTAAGCATCTCAAATACCTGAAGATTAAAAATTGGCTACCTTATCATCAGAATAAAGAATCCCACGACTGCTAAAAGGAGAGGAGAAGTAGAGAGTGAACCTGGAGAGCTTGAAGCCACTGCTTCTTTAGGATGCAATCGGACAAGGTTTCAGTGACGGTGGAGACCCAGGCCTTGGCGGCGTTCTTGCGGTCGAGTTTCTTCTTGAGATTCTTGAGGGGGGTTTTCTTGGAAGACCCAGGAATGGAATGGTGCGACAGGCCAGGGTACTCTCCTTCCTTCCAGTGCCTCTTCTTATCGGAAACAGCACCGGCGACGGCAGATGGAACAATGAAGGAGTTTGGGGGATGGGGCTTGGACTTGGGCATGGGTTCTGGGCGTAGCAGAGCAGAGGAGAGCAGAGAAGAAGAGAAGGAAAGGGACATTGAGGATGCCATAGGATTAAAGTGTGGATCTTTGGGAGCAATTCAACTAACAAGCAGCAGTTGAGCTTGAGTTCTCTCTCTATTGCTGCTGTTTAGTATAGGAAAGGATAATAATAAAATAGTCCAGGAATATGGTAAAATTATATTTTGCCCCTTTCATTCAAAAATAATAAAATAGTCTTTATATGTTAAAAAAATTATTTTTTTATTAAAAAAATCTCTTCCAAGCTCACGAAATAATCAAATAACTCCACATGGCATGTCACATATACCTTATGTTAATATATATTGACTGATTTAGAACAATACAAATAGATAAAATTTTTAAGAGGATCGATTTGTTATTTAATTTAACGCACTAGACTTAATTTGTCTATTTCTTTAGTAAAGAAAGTAAAATACAATTTAACTTTTAATATAGAGATCTTCATAATACTTTTACCATAGAGATATTTAAAAATAAAATTAGTATTAATATTATTTTATAAAAATTTAAGTCTTTCATTTGTAAAGGTTGAGTTCTTGGAGTTTTAAATATTCGACTCCCACATATGTGTAATGGCATAGGTATGGGACTATGGGTTCTAGTTTAAATTATTTTCCGTTTATCTATTTATATGTTGTAATGATTTGATTTTATTTTAAAATTAAGAGAAAAAGTGATAAAATAATTAGAACTAAAGTCACAAAAGAGAAAATCGTTTGGGTCTAATTTGTTTTATGGGTAAATTAATGAAATATGTTTGATTTTTTTAATATTTAAGTAAATAGGTTGTCTTTATTTTTTTATATTTATCGGTTATGTTATTTTTGGAGAGAAAAATGAAAACAAGTTTTCACTTTGTTAAAATTTTTTTTACAGTTGAAAATTAGAAATTTATAAATTTATTTTTGTTTGTGTTTGAGACCGATATAGTCATAGTTTTAAATTGTGTTTGGGTTCACAGTGATGTTGTAGAGCTCAGTGACCTAAACATTTCACCTTCCATATGAGGATGGAGTCATCACTTGAGAAGTCGATATTGCATTGCAACTCAAGGTCCCAATCGGCGTTGATTATACGGTCACGATTTGAAGTGTATCTCGGACTTCAAGTTTACAAAGGTTATACTGTCAAGGGATGAAGTATAACTGGGGCCTCAATTAACAGTGTTTATGCGGGCACTGAAACGAATAAAACCCATACAGAAGTCTAAGATCATAGTCATATCGAAAAGCACAGCAAGCACGGTACCGGTTGTTTGTTGACAACCTGTGCTTTTTGTTATGAGCTCTAATTCTCAAGTTAGTGGTTTTGTTTAGAGATAATGAATAAAGGTTGGAGATAATGAACAGTAAATATATCCAAAGACCTTTTTATGTTTACCTCTCGCGTGATAATCTTTCGTCCTTCTGCTTCGTTTGTTTGCTCTTTTAATCCCATTATGATCGTCTTAATCATTTGCAACATTAAAATTCTTTTGCTCTCTCACCATTCCGCGACTCCCTTTTATCTTCTTCATACTAAACATGTATTAAATATTTCATAGTGAGTATGACATAATAATAACATAACATATTACCAAGAATGTGCTCCAATTGAGTGGTCATCCACAAGGCCGTGGTGGCCATGTTATCTGCAGGTACTTCAATTCTATACTCCTCAATCCCTCACCACTCTCTCTGCTTTTCTGTTCTTTTTTTGCTTTACAATTTCCTTTCCACTTTGGGTATTCCATATTCATATAAAGAAACAACGAAAAAGATTTGAGAAAAGTAGTACCACAAACCAAATAAAATAAGAATGTTAACTAACTCAATAACTAATGATAAAATAAATAAACCATTGTCTCCGACGAAAGTAATCGAGAGAGTTTTCGTCGATCACTATCAGGTCAAGACTAGCTCCAATGGTGGAGTTGGAAAAATTTTTTTTGGTGGCTAAAATTAAATTGTATACTTTTACGATAATAAAAATATAATTTTATCATTTTAATAGCCTAAATCTTTATAATTTTTAAAGAGATAAATTAAAATTTTATCATTTTTAGGGGACGAAAATGTAATTTTACCATTATTAATTTAAAATTTTATAAATTATAAAGAACCTAAATTAAAATTTTACCATTTTAAGAGGCCAGGTCTCTACTGAACTCCGCCACTCACTAACTCGTAATAAACACTATATTAATGTTCTTGTCCTATAAATAAAATTAGTTTAATTCCATCACAAGTCCACAAAACTATTGTCTAGATTTTAAGTTAGTTACTAAATTTCAAATCTTTCTAATTGAAATTTTAAAATATTAGTATTAAGGTTACTATTTGGAACATTAATAGTGTATTTTTATATATTTCACAAGTAGTTTTAAAAATTTGTTGTTGTCGAAACCTTTTTTTGAAATCGACTTTTTATTTTAAAAACGAAAATGGAGTCGCCACTAATATTTTTTAATTAGATGTGATCGGATCACATCAAGGCTTTGTCATTTTAATAAAATGTTAGATTTATTAAAATTATTTTCGGTCTACAAAAATTCAAGAAATGGGTTCAGGAGTCAGTTACGTATGAGGAAGAATTAGCACCCTCATAACGCCCAAAATTGGTATCAAATTGATTACTTGATGTCTTAATGTCGAAAGTTGAAAATTCGAAAAGTAATTAAAATATGATCCCTCTTTGCATGATGTTCTTTTTAATTAAAATCACTTAGTTAAATTAAAACTTACGCAAAAGACCTTCTTATCTCGAGATAACCAAAACGAAAATGTCGTGTCCCGTAAGTTAAGGCACACATCTCAAATCCTTAAAAATAACATTGCTTATTATTTAATTATTATTTAAATCTCGTGTGTTTTTAGTTTTAAAAAGGATGTTTAGTTATTTAGATTTAAAGAGAAAGTCGAACCTCGTAAGTTAGGGCACAACTTCTCGAACTTCTAAATAAAGAACGTTGCCTCGGTTTTAAAATTTCCCTTTTTATGCATCGAGTAAAGATGAATATAACATTTAAAGCGATGTGCATTTGATTTATTTGGGCATAGTATGAAAATGGACAAATATATTTAAACATGATAGATGAGATGGAGATAGCAAAATAATATAAAATAACCATGTGGGTAAAACATCTATATTAGAATGATAAATAATAAATAAATAAATACCATAATAATAATGTAACTATAATAATAAAAATATTAATAGCAATAGTCATATCACTATCATAATACCAAAGTAAATAAATAAATAAAAATATGTAATAACCACCTAAAAATGCCCTAAAAGGAATATAAACAACATAATTTTTAAATGTTAAAAGAAAAAATAGTAATTAAAGGGATAAAATTAAATAAATGAATGATTAAATTGAAATTTAAATGGAATTTAAAGTATGAATTATAGAAAATAAATAAAGCAAAATAAGGGACTAAAATAGAACATGCTAAAAGGAATAGAGACCAAATGGGTAATTATTTCAAACCCAGTACACGTGCTATTTCCAGGAGTGACTAATGGTTAGAGGACCAAAATGAAAATAAAATAAAATTAATGGTAAATTTAAAAGAGAAACGAAAATTTTAAATCAGGACTATATCAAAACATGCTCAAAAGCGGGAGGACCTGGGCAACAATTATCCCATCCCTTTAAAAACACGCGAATCTAAAGGATTTCGGGTCGGGCATTCGGTTTGTGTCTTAAAACGATGTCGTTTTGGGGTCTCTAGAACTTGGCCAAAACGACGTCGTATCATGGTCCCTATATATATATATATAAATTTAAAATCATTTCTAAGCTTAGTTTAAAAAAAAAAACTTTAGAACCCCCTTTTTTTTTTCTCTCGTCCCTTCCTTATTCGGCCTTGGTTCCGGCAAGTCTCCGTCGTGGCCACCAATCATCAGCAGCGAAGACCGCCGCCTCCGGTGGCCAAACACCCCAAAAACTTCCCTTTTTTATCCTTATTTTTTGGGGGAAATCAGATCTTGGGTCAAAATCCCTAGAATCCAGTCAATATTCAACAACAAAAAAAGGAGACTTTTTGGCTTTTATCCCTTTTCGGCGCGGTCGTAAGTGAATCCTGGGGGATTCGGCAGCCTTTGAGGCCAAAAAAACCACCGACAATGGCGGTGCAGGTGAAAGCTTAAATCTTTTGTATTTTTATATATATATACTTCGAAATAAAAAAAAATGAAAATACCTTCTTCTTTTTAAGCACTTGTAGTTTTTTGCTTTCTTGTATTCTATTTTTGATTCTCTGTCCATAAAAATACAATCTATTCCTTAGGCTTTTATAGCCGATTACATATATATATATATTTCTTTTCCTTTTCCTTTTCTCTGTTTCTGCTATCTCTGTCCTCTATCTCGTTTCTTTTGATTTTTTTTTGCATGTATTCGTGGCAAGGTCAACGGTGCTGGAGAGCCACGCCTTGCCATTTCGGTGAAAGGAGGGGGAAAGGCCCCGGGCGGCGCATTCGCTGATGTGGCGAGGGAGTGGCGTCAAATCTGCTAGGGTTTCTGTTAGTTTTTTTGGGTTTTGGACTTGGGTTGATGTAGTATTGGGCTTTTAGGGTTTTGTTAGATTGGATAATATATTTGGGCCTCGATTTGGGCTTAGTATGATGGACTGGACTTTTGTTATTATTATTATTTTGTTTTGTTTATTGGATCGGATGAATTTGGGCCTTTACAACTCTCTTTTTTTTTACAAATATTTTACTGTACCCTTCCACTTGTCAACTTTTTATTCCACTTATAAAATCTAAAAACTTCACTGTAAAATACCAATTAGGTCTCTTCTAAATCTCAGTGTCAATTTTAGGCATTAACTTTCAATTCAAACTTGGAGTATAACATATTTAAAAAACATTGACAAAGCTGTAAACACATATATACCCATGACGTGTTAAAAAAGTATAAATAAAATTTAGAAGGATTATTTTTAATTTGATTTATATGTTTTAAATATGCAATAAGTTTATACGCATTTATAATTTGATTTATATGTTTTAAATACGTTCCAAGCCATATTTGAACGTCCATTTAATATTCGAGCTAATTTAGATTGATGAAGAACTTGATGTAAACAATCTTTAAGACTCAATTAAAACACTTTAAAGCTTAAGAATTAATTTAGAATCAAGCCATAACTTAAGGATATTTTATGGAATTAACCCTTAAAAAGTTATAAACGGTTCAAAAAGGTTTTTTTTTTTTTGTTTGTGTTAGAGATTGACCCGATTAAGCAAGTAACAAGTAAAAATAGCAAAAGAAATTGAGAAATTGAACATACAAATTTAACGTGGAAAAACTCCTCCAAAGAGGATAAAAAATCACGGGCAAAGATAATTTTACTATAATGACAAAAGAAACGAAGAGTACAAAAAGATAGAGATAAAAACTAAACCCCGAAAACCCGAAAATAAAGAACTCTCAAAACGTAAACACAAAATTCTCTAAATGTGTTTTGAGTTCTAATATCTAATGGTTATATTTTCTAAGGTTGTAAAATAGTCTATTTATAAGCTAAATTCATATGTCAAATAAAAATAAAATAATCTAAACTAATCAGTGTTTGATTGAAACAAATAAACAGAGTTTAACTAGAAGATTATTTCTCAAATTTGACTGAAATATGAGTCATACTTAACAAATCTCCACCTTGACTCATATTTCTACAACGCCATCTTTGCCAAAACCCGCCACGAGCCTATCTTGAACTATGCAGGAAATTAACCGAGTCGAATCTGTGCTTAGAAACTGGAAGACTTCTAGCCTTTGACTTGTACACTGCCAAATCAAAACTAAACCGGGTCTGATTTTCACGACCACAGTGCCCTAACTTTTCAAAACTTAGAACCAAAATAGAACCTCTCTTCAACGAAACGATCATACATTTTTCCCTCCTATGACCAAGTTGCATCCGCTCCAAACGAGTTAACTTTGACTCTATAACGGACGAGGGACATCCGATTTCACCAGTCACTGTAGAACTTTTCAGAATATAAGACTGCCAGTTCTTTTACTTTTTAACAAAACAGGAGCTCCACAAGATACTTTAATGCCGCTCGACTCGATGTTGATTTTGCATCCTTTCAAGTCTAAAATACTCAAGGAGATGAGATTCTTTCGTAAATCAGGTACATACCTGACATCTGAGAGTGTCTTAATCGTCCCATCGTGTATCCTAATTTTATCAGTACCAATACTAATTACCTTACTAGATGAATCGTTTCCTATGCGCACAACTCCACCTTCAACCGAACTGTATGTGAAGAATCACTCTCTATTGGGACATATGTGGAAAGAACATCCCGAATCTAGGATCCACTCGAACGTGAGCTTGTAGTTTTCGCTCGTTGACACTAACAAGAAATAATCACAGCTTTCATCGGCCAAATTAACACCAGCTACATCTTCCTCGTTACTCTCAGTAGCTCTTTTATTTCGCAGTTTATAACAATCTGCTTTGATGTGACCTAACTTTTTAAAATAGCGACACATTTTGTCTCGTTTCTTTGATTCTATCAAAATAGAAGCTTGCGTATCTGCCTTGCTATCCAAATGAAGCTCATTGTCGAGTTTGTCTCTATTCAACAAATGACCCTTCACATCTTCGAACGAGAGTTTATCTCTGCCATAAATCAGGGTCTCCCTGAAAGACTTGTATGAAGGGGGTAAGGAGCACAATAATAGTATAGCTTGATCTTTATCATCAATATGAGCCTCAATGTTCTTTAAATCATTTAAAAGAGTAATGAATTGACTGATGTGATCTCTAATAAGCTCACCTTCGTTCATGCGAAACGTAAATAGATGTTGTTTCAACACTAAACAATTAGCTAGAGACTTAGTCACATAAAGAGTTTCTAACATTTTCCATAAGGCGGATGAGGTCTTCTCCATCAATACCTCCTATAATACCGTATTTGCGAGGCATAACTGGATTGCAGACAAAGCCTTTTCATCAAGCTCTTCCCATTCTGTTTTATTTAGATTCTCAGGCTTTTTCCTGGTAACAACTTTTTTCAAACCGGATTGAATTAGAATTGCCATCATCCGAACTTGCCACAGATTGAAATTTGTCTCACCATCGAACTTCTCAATTTCAAACCTTATTGCTGTCATATTGAATGGGTTGATTTATGAAAATTAAACTAACTCTGATACCACTTGTTAGAGATTGACCCGATTAAGTAAGGAATAAGTAAAAATAGCAAAAGAAATTGAGAAATTGAACACACAAATTTAATGTGGAAAAACTCCTCCAAAGAGGATAAAAAAACTACGAGAAAAGATAATTTTACTATAATGGCAAAAGAAATGAAGAGTACAAAAAGATAGAGATAAAAACTAAACCCCGAAAACCTGAAAGCAAAGAACTCTCAAAACGTAAACACAAAATTCTCTAAATGTGTTATGAGTTCTAATATCTAATAGGTGCATGTTCTAAGGTTGTAAAAGAGCCTATTTATAGGCCAAATTCATATGTCAAATAATAATAAAATAATCTAAACTAATCAGTGTTTGATTGAAATAATTAAACAGAATTTAACTAGAGGATTATTTCTTAAATTTGACTGAAATATGAGTCATACTTAACCGTTTAAATAAATATGAGAACTTGAGTTTAGTAACAATAAATGATGTTAATATGGAATCACAAATTAACGTTCATATACTTAAAAAGTGCCAAAAAATCATAATTACTTGAATTAATAAATATTTCCTTATATTATCAAATATTAATGGTTTTTTATTGATATTTAATCTCTTTACAACAATAATAGATGAACATATCTCCCTATGGACCCTTAAAAAACCGGCTTTGCGAACTAATATGCAGATATATATATATATGTATGTATATATGCACTTTTCTCTTCTCCAATTTATATATGCATGCATTTTTCTTTGTTAATCGAAATAACCAAAAAAAAAAAACAAAAAGAAGATAAATTGATTGAACCATCATTTTACCAAAGGAATAGAGGTTTTCAGTTTTCAGCAGGGTCTGATAATTGCCCTTTTTTTGTTTTGTGTTTGATGCTTTAAAATCACAGTTAAAATTCTGGGGAAAGAATATACTATGATGGTCATGGGTTTTCAATGGCGTCTGCAATCGTAAAACCCAGTTTTCCATGGCTTTTTCCTTTTGTCATTTTCTTTTCTCTGTCTCTCTCTCTTTCGGTTTTAGTAATTATATTAGACGTTACATTATTGTCCAACTAAAATTCAATTAGTGTTAAGGCTTCTCCTTGTTTTGGGTGTTGTTTTTGTTTCTCTTATTTATTTTGGATAATCTTGAGCATTTTCCCTAGTAAAAGTTTCTGGCACTTGCATGGTGGGTTTCCTGGATGAATTATAATCGTTACAGCTAGGGGAGGTGGTGTGATGGCGGCCAAGAAGGCGTGTGAGTCTTTTTCCAAGAGCTTAATTGAGGATGTGCATAAATGGGGTTGCATGAAGCAGACAGGGGTGAGCTTGAGGCACATGATGGAGTTTGGGTCCAAACCCACTGACCGGAACTTGTTGATTTCGGGTCAGTTCCTCCACAAGGAGCTCCCCATTAGGATTGCTCGTAGAGCCATTGAGCTTGATACCCTCCCTTATGGCCTTTCTGAAAAGCCTGCTACCTTGAAGGTCTCTTCTTTTTCTTCCTCTTTCTCCTTTATTAAATTTCCATGTCTTGGATGGCTTGTTGCTTCACTTTTTTGGCCAAAAAAAAGGATCTTCAATCTTCAACTTCCACTTAGCCTTTAAATACCTGATTCTGCATAGTGGTTAGTAGATCTTAACCTTCAATTTCATGATTAGTAGTAATTCCTTCTTACTCTATTGTGAAGATTCTTCTTCATGTGGTCTGCCTTGTGATTTCAAGTTATTTGTTGCTCTTTGCTTACATTTTGATGCATGCAGTCCCTGCTGAGTTTTTTAGGGCCTCTAAATCTAATATAGACATAGAATTTCACTTAAAAATCCAAGAAATTGTTTGCTTTTTTCATAAAATTTTACCTATTGTGTCAATTGCAGTCCTTAATGGTTTAGCTTTGGAAATGGGGAGAGATATAACTTATTTACTTGAACTTGTGATTCGTAGGTCCGAGACTGGTACTTGGATTCCTTCCGTGACCTAAGATCTTTCCCTGAGATCAAAGATATAAATGATGAGAAGGAATTTACACAAATGATCAAGGCTATCAAGGTGCGACACAACAACGTCGTCCCTACAATGGCTTTGGGGGTTCAACAGTTGAAGAAAGGAATGGATCCCAAGATTGTTTATGAGGATCTTGATGAGATTCATCAGTTTCTCGATCGGTTTTACTTGTCACGGATCGGAATCCGCATGCTTATTGGTTAGTTTAGACTTCATTAGTTTTGGTGTGATGAATCTGTTGTTTTCTTGATGCAACACTTGCTGCTAAATGTTTTCCATTACCACATTTGCAACTGTATATTCAAGCTCGGTCTAAACACTCTGCATGGTTTAAATTTTGGTGAAACCAGGGCAGCACGTCAAGTTGCATAAACCAAATCCTGCTCCACATGTTGTGGGCTATATACATACAAAAATGTCTCCAGTGGAGGTGGCAAAAAATGCTAGCGAGGCTGCACGTGCTATTTGTTTGCGCGAATATGGGAGTGCACCTGATATTAATATCTACGGCGATCCTAGTTTTACATTCCCGTAAGTTGCTTTATCTCACATTTGTCGCATTTGATCCATTTAGTTTCCATCCTGGAGCCATTCTTTATCTTTAGTTCAGTCATACGTATGGTTAACCAATGATCTTGTGCTTCCCGTCCTGCATATTATCTGTTTTCTTGCATGACAGTTACGTTCCAACACACTTGCAACTTATGGTATTCGAGTTGGTAAAAAATTCCCTGCGTGCTGTCCAAGAGCGCTTTATGTATTCGGATAAAGTTGCACCACCTGTTCGAATAATAGTTGCCGAGGGAATCGAGGATGTAACTATAAAGGTAGTTTTATCATGCTTAATGTTTGTCCATACAATTTTCATTTAAATATGCAATTTCACTTGTTGTCTAACAACACTAATTGGTCTAACTGGCAATCCAGATCTCAGATGAGGGGGGTGGCATAAAAAGAAGTGGTCTTCCCAAAATTTTCACTTACCTTTATAGCACTGCCAAAAACCCCTTGGATGAGTATACAGATCTTGGGACAGATGATAGAATAACAATGGCAGGATACGGTTATGGAATACCTATAAGCCGCTTGTACGCAAAGTATTTCGGAGGGGATCTTCAAGTTATCTCCATGGAAGGATATGGTGAGTGCGTTTGCTACGATTTGATTGCTTAACAATCGAATGTTGATAGACAGTCATACTGTTTTGCTTTGTAAGCAAGCATATTTGGTTGTCATCATATGTATCTTTGCATATACATGAACATATAGTTGCATTATATATTGTTTAGGTGGCACTGGCACTGGCATCTCAAGGTAGATTTTAAGTAGAAAGCAACAGTCAAAAGGATTGTTCATATTATAGAAGCAGATAACTAACATATCTTTTGGGTTGTGATTGACAGGGACTGATGCATATCTTCATTTGTCTCGTTTGGGAGACTCACAAGAGCCATTGCCATGATTCTCTTTCTCTACTTGGTCTGCACCGCCAGGAGGGAAATATAGCGATGAACAAGGGGGGCCGGGGGGGGGGGAATTTTAATGTATCAAAGTGTTTGTATTAAAATAAATATTGTATAATCCAAGTACAATCACCTCACCTCCTGCATAGTTTTCTTATTTCCAGCTGGTGGAACATTGTTTTCAATGTCGAAACATGGAACCAAATAGTGTTTTTCAAGGCCAACAGTCTTGATTCAAACATGTAACTTGGTATGCTTCGATGCTATCCAGCTTCTACGAAACAAATGACTTTAAGAAGTAAAGAGATTGAGGTCATACCTTTTCAGTTGCAATTGCAAAGGGAGTCCACTATGGCTCATGGGAGTGCCATGGGACATGGGTCAAAGGCCCAAGGAGAATAAGCAAAATGAAACATGCTCTTTTATTATTACCACTCATGCAAGGAAAAACATAATTTAACAACAAATTCAATAAAAGAATCGGCCTTTCCATTTCTTTTTAACGTGAAATGTACCTTATCGTCACTGTAATATTCTAGCAGATATGCCTAATTTGGAAGGACTAAAATAATAGACGTGCAAATGAAGAAAAAGGGGGAAATACGGTTCAATGCTTCCTTTACTCTATTTTTCCTCATCAGAAAAGCAAAATTCTTGGACAATCTTCTCATGGGACAATCTTTTCATTCCATATGTGATGAATGTACACGTGAATGGCTTCCCTTTTATACTGAAACTAGCTTAAATAGTGCTATTCTCAATATTGCCCTTAGTCTATACAAATATTAATCCCGTACCATTAGCAATCCTCATTGTAGTCGGCTCATCGAACACTAAAAATTAATGTTGCTCTCATGGATGAACCTGTATTCCACAATCAAGCATAAGGATGATGAACTGGTAATGGAATATTGAATTATAAAATGAAAGTTTAAAGAGATATATACCTGATGTAACCTTTCTTCCTTAAAGCTTACGGTTCTAAGCTTCAATTCTCCTCTGTGCGTTGTCATTTCATCTAATATCTCAGCATCAGAAAAGTTGTCTTCAGACCCTTCATTGTGAGAAACAAATGATTCCCTTCCCTGTTTAAACATTACCATGCTTGCGATCAATGTGCATATGAAAAGAAGTATAAATTCATTTAAATCAAAGGAACATTTATAACTTAAACTGCGCTAGAGCATAGAAAGAAAAACTGTATCATAGATGCTAAGATTTTCAGTTATGGAGAGGAAACCCTTCCCATAAGTTCGTTCCACAGGTCGAAACGCCAAACAATTTAGTGTAATTACTACTACCATACGCAAATATTAGTGTAATTACTACTAGCATATGCAAATATTGCTCTGGATCTAAAACAACAAATTATAAGAAAGGACCAAAAAGGATGTACCTTGAATGATAAACTTAAGTTTCTGCGTGGTGTGCCAAGAATTTCTTCATATTCAGCTGCATCAAGTTCCCGCAGATGTTCAGGAGCAAAAAACTTTGGAAGGATGTGCTGTCTGATGCTGATGAGGAGGAAGAATGGCAGTGGAAACAGTATTCCAGCTATAGGTATCCATGTCACCCCGAAACATACCAGGAAGTATACCAACTGGAAGAGTGTAAACATCAAAATGGACTTGAAAGGTACTGACTCCACAAATGATGCATGAACACCTTCAAGGACTCTGTTCAAAGATATAAGATGCAAAACCATATCAACCATCACATTCAATTTCTTATCAGAGTTGTGCTACTGCTTCTATACAATATATCTTTGTATAAATCATCAAATATGTTTTCATAAAATGCCTGTTTTTTATGGAAGTTTATTCTTAAGGTACAATGACTTACTTGTAACGTCTGCTAGGGGTGATAAACAGTAGCAACATCCTTTCCCAGAACTGGTTCCCTGGGAGGCTGTCAATCGCCATGTAGGCAAAGTATCCCCACAGTACCGAGGTAGGTATCATTTTTACTACAGGCAGAGCACACAATGAAAGTCCAACAAGGAAGGACTGCAACAAGTTGCTCATTCTTTGCTCATTAACTCTAACTGGCAAATGAGCATCAATGTGTTTCTCAGGATCAAAATTTTCTTTTCCATTCTCCCTACCATCACGTTTCATTACAGCCTCTTTTAAGTTCTTCAACTCTTTATCTACTGAAGTAGGCTGCAATCCAAATTATGTTCTAATGAGACTTTCAGCCAATTAAATATTTTGCAAGCATGCATTACATATAAAGTAGTATATGCAGTATTACAAGCCTTTAGTACTTACAGCAGGAGATTCGTCCATTTCTATGAACACAGCTTGCATCCTCCCATAGATTTCTGAGTTGCTTGCTAGTTGCGATATGCCCTCCTTGGCACTTTGTACCATTTTTTTCCGAATCAGCTGCAATTGATTGATTATATAGTCTAAGAATCTAGATTGATGGGAATCATATGAATCAGGCAATTAGAGGAATGGTTCCCAAAAGTAAGATGTCTTACCTGCCTCTTGAGAACTGCAAGGCTTTTAGTGTGCATGGGAGATTGTGGAAGTACCCCATTTGAAGGAGGGAGTCCCAGCAACCCACAAATCAAAGTCTGAAATGACAAGAAGCGTTTAAGCCTGATATTAGTATGAAATATATATATATATATTTGAAAAATATAAATTGTAAAAAAAAAGGGGGTGGTGGGAACTATGGAGAGAGAATAGGTCGGAAGATAAGTACCATAATTCCTAGCAATAAGATATCATAATGGTAAGCAGAAGGATTTTTAAGGTTGAACTCCTTTTGTTGTGCCAACTGTGAAGCAACACTGTGATCGAAGAAGTATAGACCTGCTATCATTACTGCTGGTATAAAGGCAGCAAAGATGTACATTATTGGTACCTTTCCCATATCCTGTAACAAGAGTTGAATATAAAATTATTGCGGCTTTCATCTGATTAGAAAAACCAGGTATGCACCAAACAAACATTCCAATGTTTCCTAGATTGTAGCTTAAGGTTATGAATTTTAGAGACAGTTCAATTATAAGATATCAATAACATAAGATCCCTGGAAAGGGAACAAATAAAGTAATGGATTCATAACTTACCTTTATCACTGTCCAATGATGTAATGATTCAGATTCCCAAAGAAGTGGACAGAACAGCCTCCTGGGGACTCCAGAACTAACTTGTCCAGGTATCATGTAAGACAATGCTGTCCAACACAAGATCATAAGGGGAACCCCATAATCTGCAAGAAAACCTCGAATCCAACCTGAAAGAAAAGCCATTAAAAACAAGATTTAAAAAAAAAAAAAAAGCCCCACAAATAATATCAAGTGAAACTGTCAAATAAGTAAATGTCAGTTAGTGAGTTGATGTACCTGTTCCATAACGCCACAATCTTGCCTTACGAGTCTTTAGGGAAGTGAATAGAACCCCAAATGAGAAAATGACTGCAAGCAACCCATTTGTATATAGCCAGGGGAACTGATATTTCTCCAACTTAGGATTTTCACCTTTGGGAACATTGAACTCACTGATCACTCCCTATGATCCAAACATTATAGTTATCAAGGTTAAACCACAGAACTTTGTCATCATAAACATCACAATTCCTTTGTTGCATAAGACATTCAATACCTTAACAGCCTCTTGAAGGAAAAGAACAGTTATCAACATGCCGAAAAGCTCTCCAGCAACTCTTGTAAATCTGTTGATTATGGTGCATGCATTGAATATAGCAAGAAAAATGAGCAGCATAGCTGTCCATACACACACCCTGGGAAAAGAGAACAAAAGAAATGAAATTAAGCAATGAGAACATTTCTGCTGAATCAAGAAGCTCGAAAAATATTAAATAATAATTTTAAAATTACAATCAGGGAAAAGAAAGAAGAAGGAATGACATTCATTACCATGCAGCCCAAGCCAAAAAGAGCTCCTGGCCCAACTCAGGCCTTCGTTTGCAGAAATTGTACAAATAAGTGTACATTATAATTGTTGGCTCTGCAACACCTACTATTAACAAAGGTTGCCCACCTAAAATGGAGTGAATGATTCCACAAATAGCTGTGGAAGCCAATGTTTCCACTGTGCTGAGGGCACCGTCTGAAACAAGAAAAACAAAAACAATCGTATGGTTTATTCATGAAAAGCCATAAACTCGACAAAAATAGGATAAATAAGTTTTCAGCACTAATATCCAGCATTAATAATCTTAGAGATAAGATGATTTGCATTGAAGTAACCTCATCCTTGATCATGCTAGCTTTTGAACATTCTCATTTTAAGGAGAAAGCAAATGCACTACCTGTATCTCGACTCAATTGCTCTCCAAAGGCAATAACAGGAAGAGCAGAAGCAAAGAAGATATAGAAAGTAGGAGCAAAAATCCTGTTAGAAATAAAAAAAAATGAAATACGAATCAAAATCGAAAATATCTTCATCAGAGGAACAAAATGTAGTGCCAGAAACATCAAAACGAAGAACATGAACATACCGAAAGCCTGAGCAAAGTCCATTGACCCAATCTTGCTTGTAGCACACGCTTCTTCCCTTGATGTCTTTGGTTATCCCCTTGAATGGACTTTTCATGTTTCCCATAACTGATTCAACAAGGGCAATTAAAATTAAAAAAAAAAAAAAAAAGCTTTTACATAAATCTATTTTCTACAATGATAGAAACACATATATCCAAACATCCTCTTAATCACATAGGCAAAACAGCGCAAAGAATAAAATATCTCTAAGAAGTTGGCAAAGCACATCACTAAAGAGAACATGTATATATCATGTATGCATGTGGATTTTGTGAACACCAGTGGTAATCATGATACAATTGCCTTAATAAAGAGAAAATCAATTACCAACATTAATGGGATACATGTGATTTGTAATTTACTATTAACGACATCATAGAATATAGCAGAACCATCCAAAATAAAGCTAATATAAAAACCATCTGATCTGCTGTTACTGACACAGTTCATAGAAATCTCATAAAACAATACATATGACAACCGTTCAGATGAATGATCTGTGGCAGGCTGAATCAAGGGGGGGAAAACCAATAATGTGTAAAAGAAGATGAATTTCTGAAAGAACCAAGAATACTACCCGAAAAAATCAGCATAATGCAAACTACAAAACATAGTAATTTTACTCACATTTTTCTTTTTTTAAGACAAAAAAAAAAGGTTGATATTCAAGATTCAACTAGAGAACAGTGGAACATTTCCATTTCTACTATAAAACAAGCAGGGGAAAACCCCACATTTTCTACATTGGGAAAAAAATCAAAATCTCCAAGGAAAAAAACAACAGAGAAGTTACTCACATTTAAAGTTGTTTTTTTCTTTTTCATTGTTTTGATTCTACGTTTGAAAGGCCATGCACGTAAAATCCAACAAAAAAAGAAAGAAAGAGCATGTAACATCACTGAAATGAAAATTGGAAAAGAAAAATGGCGACGGACCTCGAAACTCCGGCGCCGGAGACAGTTTTCAAGTTAGATTTTACTTCTGCTTCTTCTTTTTCTCTCTCTCCTATGCCTCCTTTAAAATGGAAATGGAAATCAAACTGTCTAAAATCTTCTTCCCTGTTTGCAGTTTACACAGAGAAGAGAGGCTGAGAAGGTGAGGGAGGGGTTCCATGCCACTGACCCTTTATACTATACCAACCTATATTTTCATCATTTTTCTCATAGCTTTATATATATATTTATCCGGTCCCTGTACTTTTTGGACTTATAAAATTTACTCCCTCTATTTTTATTTTAAATTTAGTCCTCAAATTGATACTACTGTCAATCAATTTTCGTTACATTTTGTTATGTGATAACAGATTCAAATTTAACAAGAGTCAGTTAACATTGTTATGAATTAGATTTTGATATTTAAATCAGACTAAAACTAAAGTTGAAAATTCTGAAGAATACAGGGACTGGAGCATAATTATACCTTTGTCATATGTTGTATGTTTTTTTTCACTCGTTTATTTCATTTTTTATTTGGCAGTGTAGGAGAAGTCCAAGATGTTGCCAGCTAATCATATTGTCAAAAACATTGTACTAGGGAAATACAAACAACATTCTTTTCCTTTGGGTTAAATGCTTTCACACGTCAATGGTTTTGTTTTAGTAATACAAATAATATATGATTATTGTAGTTTATGATCAAATATCAACATCAATTTTAGTAATAGAAATAATTATTCATAACAATTTATTTCTTCCTTTAATTTTATTTATATATATTAAAAATTAAAATCATTAAAATTATTAAAAAAATTTAAAAGATATTTTTAAATTTTAAAAAAATAATAATTAAATATTGACGTGTCATTTATGTGGTAATCCACGTGTATGCCACATCGGCAAAGTTGACAAACGATAACTTTTCTATCCATTTTGAGATAATTTGACAAAAAAATATAAGTTCAAAGGCTAAAGAGACAAAAAAATGAAGGGTTAAAATATTTTTTTTTTGTAAAGTTGGAGGGCTAAAAAATTCATGATGTCTAATAATTATATTAATCCTTTTTTTATTATTTCTCAATGTATCTACCGGAGCGAACACAATAACTAATCTTTCGTATTCTGTAGGCCCATTAAGGGGGTAGATGTTGGCCACGAGTTTTAAATATGATTATATTAGTCTTTAACTAAATATGAAGTTAAGGTACGAGAGACTTTTTATTCATTGATCCAACATGCAGGGGCGAAATCAGAAAATTCTTTTAGGGGGCCGAAATTAAATTGTAATTTTTACGATAGTAAAAATGTAATTTTTAAACGATTAAATCAAAAAAAATATTTTTAAAGAGGCCAAAGTGCAATTTTACCTTTACTAAAAATGACCAAAATAGAAAATTTTTCATTTTAAGAGAAGCCGGGCCCTGCTAGCCCCCCTAAATTTGCCTCTGCCAACATGTATTAATAATGATAATTATATTTAAGGGAGAGATCCATTTACATTGTAGTTTTACACAACTTTTATAACATTTTCTATAATCAATATTTTAGCAATTCAACCATTAAATTTATTAATATAGTTGTATTTTTCATTTATATAAGTTTTCAAATTGATCGATATCTCTACCATATCAACCCAAAATATTGTCTTTATTAATATATATTTAAGGGTTGAATTTTTTTACATAAATCATATAGTTAGACATTTTAATTTACTCAAAACTTAACATGCATTGTCTACATAAATGGAACATAAAATAAGACAGTTGGATTGTTAAAATATTGATCATAGAATAAATTATAGAAGTGTGTAAAACTACTTGAGTTTACACCGATATAAGTGGATCCTCTCCTATATTTAATATTTAATATTTGACTTAATTTACTAAATTGTAAATCACTCAATGTTCGAATATTTTCATGCATTAAATCTTTATGAAGTAGTTTTGTATCATTTCGTACAATTTTGTACAATTAATTTTGTAACAATCTAACCATCGATTTCATATTCCATTCATATAGATCATGCATGTCAAATGTGACAAAAATTAAAAAAATTAAATATTTATTTTATGTAAAAAGAAACTTTCAACTGTTCAATAAATACTAGTACATACATTATTTTAGATATATGATAAACAGATCGGATCGGTTTGAAGTTTTACACGCATGACAAGTACAATTGTATTGATAAATCATAATTATAATAAATTATGAAAAGTGATTGTATTACCAACCATAATTTATATATCATAATTATAATAGTAATTAATATACTAATAAATAAATCTTTAGAACCAATATTATAATTATAATTTTAAAGTTTGAGATTTGTTATTTAAAAATATAGACTTTATATACGAAATAAAGTATGAAATTGATTAAAATAATAAGAATAAAGAGTAAATTTGTTCAATTTTTAGATTATGTCGTAATCTTAAATAATTTAAAAGGAATGTGTGGTATTAAGATTACACTCTATATTTTGACATCCGGCACTATTTGAGAAAATAAGATTATAAGGTAATCCGAATGTTTCAAATCCAAACAAGGTAATCTTTGACTAGAATGTGAGATTACAAGGTATAACGGAAGATAACAAAAACCAAATGCACCATTAAGGTTAAAATGTTCTCTTTTTTTACCATTAATATGTCTTAGACGGGTTTAGTAAGAAAGGGTTCAATGTTTTTAAGTAAAAATTTGAGTTTAAGTTCAGTAGATAGAGAAAATAGTGATAAAAGAGGTTTTACTCCCTTTCAAGGGTCTAACCCGACTTGACTTTAGATTTAATCAAATCCACAATGGCTATTGGACACCGAATGTTTTGTATTAAGAGGATTAAAATGTACAAACTATTTTTTAAAAAATATTAAGAATATTTTTCAAAAACTAGTTTTATGGAAATAAAGTGATACTAAAATTTGTTACATCCATCATGGGGATAGAAAAATATTTCACCTACAAAATTTTTATTTAAAAGATTGAAAAAAAATAGTATGAAATTATGATCTCATGTCATCCTTATTCCCTTTTTAATAGGAGAATGACAAATCAGATTTTTTCTCTTGAGTTTTAGTAGTTTTAATTGGATTTTAAATTTTTCAAGAGAAAAAAGTTGAAAATCAGGAGGATAAATCTGATTTGTCATTCTCCTATTGGAAAAAGATAAATGACGATATAGAATCAAAGTTTTATACAATCCCAATTAAATTGAAAACCATTAAATTTTTATTTTGAAAATTAAGTGGGTAAAATATACTAAAAAATCATATGTTTTAAAAGGTAATAATTTAACAAACTTTATTTTAATTTTAAATTTGAATTGACATCGTTATAGTTTCATCAATTAGAGAAATTTGTCAGAAATCAATGAAGAATCCATCCGGCTTAAGAAGTCTCCGCGTGAGGAATTTGTTGCATTGGGCGGGCAGACGAAGGACACCAGCCAAAACCGCGTAGACCCCACCCCAGTCATGAACCTTTCTTGTTTTTTTTTCCTATTCAATCTAATAATTTTAGAATTAATAAATAATATTAATACGAAACAATTAAATAATTAAAATATATGTCAAAAAACCCTTAAAATTGTAAAAAATTAATTCAACTTCTGTATTAAATTCGCATCTTATTAAGTTCCCAACGTTAATTAAAATAATTAGTTAAACTTCTCTGTTAATAATTTTCATCATTGACCATATTGATGGCCAAAATAAATTGACGGATCAATCAAATGGTGACATGTGGAGTTTCGATTGAATCTAATATTTTCTCATAAAATTTATAAAAATAAAATAAAATTATAAAAATATTAAAATTGATATAAACTTATTAAAGTTATAAAAATTATAAATTATTATAATTATTATAAAAATATAAAAATCTAATAAATTATAAAATTAATAAAAATATTTAAAATATTTCGAATTAAAAAAATTATTAAAATCCTTAAAAACAATAAAAAATTATAAAAATTATAAAAATATTAAAATTGATTAAATTTATAAAAAAATATAATAAAAAAAACATAAAAACTTGAACTAAACTGGTTGGGCTGAAATCGGAAAGCGTATCAGTCTGGGAAAATTTATTAGACCAGTTAACTTGGGAATCGAGCGGTTGAACTGATTTTTTATTTTTTAAATTTTTTTATCAAATTAAAATTTCATTATCCAACTATTAGCATATGTAAGAATGAAATATTTTGACCAATATTTTCAAAATCGGACCGATGGTCGAACCGGTTTGCCAATTCAATTGATCCGTTCATTTCAATTAAATAAAAATAAAATATTAAAAAATTGGTTCAAACATTCAATTTCCAAGTCAATTGATTTAATGGCTTTCTCCAAATCGATACCCTTGTCGACTTTGATCTAATCAGTCCAATCGGCTGATCTGGTCCAGTTCAAGTTTTTATGATTTTTTTATAATTTTTATAAGTTCATATCAATTTTAATACTATTTATGATTTTAATAGAATTTTAATACGTTTTTATAAATTTTTAAATATGTTTTATTACTTTTATAAATTTTATAGAATTTTTATGTTTTTGATAATATTTATAAGTTTATATCAATTTTCATATTTTTTAATATTTATATTTTTTATAAAGATTTTCTGTTATTATTATTATTTTTATGGGAAAAAAGTATTAGATTAAATCAAAAGTTGTCACGTGTCACAATTTGATTTGTCACGTGTCACAATTTGATTGGTCTGTCAATTTATTTTTACAGTCAATGTGGTCAATGACGGAAACCGTTAACGGATGGACTTAATTGATTATTTTAGTTAATGGTAGGGGGCTTAATTGAATGTGAATTTAATATAGGGGCTTAATTGATTTTTTTGCATTTTTCTTAAGGACTTTTATATATATAAGCCATTTATATACCGTAAATTACTAATATTAAAATTAATTTTGATATAAAATATATGTGAGGCAGTTGGAAATTGTGATTAATTTGTTAGCGAGTGACGACAAGTGAACACTGACAAAATTCAATAACGACGCTCACATGATTTGCAGTTAGGCTACCAGGCTATATAATTTTATGGGAAAAGTATTTGGTTAAATTTTGATGTTAGTCCCCATACTTTACGAAATTTGTGGATTTAGTTCATGTACTTTAATTTAATCAATAATAGTCTCTTTGTTTTCCGAACTGGTCAATTTTAGTCCTTACACTGTTCAAAATTAAAATTTTAGTCTTGACCCAAATAGTAACAGTTAAATTTAGTTGGTTCACTTTAATTACTAGTCATGCACTATGCGTATAATTGTAGACTTCATCCATATTCTTCAATTATATCATTCTAAGTCCCTACACTTTTCCAATTTTGAAATTTCAGTATTGATGCAAATGACAGTCGTTAATCCATTAATTGGAATTTTAGTGAGTAATATGTGGAAATAACAAACCGACTTGGTATTATACATATTATAATATGTTTGCCATATCATATTTTGAAACTAACATTATTTAACTTACTAAATTTAATAGTTATCATTTGGTGAGGATTGAAACTGTAAAATTGAAAAATAAAAGGACTAAAATGACCAAATTAAAATATAGAGACTAAATGTATAACTTTCAAGTATAGGGCTATTAGCAAAATTTAACCAAATTTCATATCCGAAATGCTTAGGTTGACTATTGCAATTGAAATCAAATGTCATTATGACATTTAAGAATAAACCAACTGTCAGAATATATGTGATTATATACCATTTATAATAATAACTTTATATAGAAGTTCCTAAAACCCTATATATAAAAGTCCTCCCAATGCATGGGATAGGTTAACTCAACAAGGGTATTTATAGTATTTAAGAAAAATTATTGAGAATTAATTAAGATATCGATTTTATTATTTTTACATGTATTTTAATTATTTTAAATTTAGTACATTGAGTCTTAGCTCGATTGGTATGAATATTATTGTCAATGTAAAAGGACGTGGGATCGAGTGCATTGAAACATATTATCCTGCTATTTATGGGTTAAGGAGGGGCTATGAGTAGTTTTAATCATTGTGTTAAAAATAGCAGATATGACAACAACTTATAATAAAATTGTTAAAAAAAGTATTTTAAATTTAATTAACTTTTAAATGTTACTATTTAATTATATATATGCATTCGTATATTTATATTATATTTATGTTATTTTTCGAGTTTTACACGTTTTTAAAATTTTTTGTATATTTTTATGCATTTGTGAATTTGGTGTTGTGTTAATGTTATTTGTTTTAATTATTTTAAATTGTTTAAGTCATGTATTAATTCATCTCACATTTAGTATAGCTTTTTCGAGTTGATTAAAAAAGTATATAATCTTATCGATAAATGTTGAGTATAGCGGCAAAACATGTTGCACTCTAAAGGAGAGAATTTATGTTCAAACTTTAGAGGCAACATGGTTGGAAAGAGTAACCATGAACCCAAAATGATTAGTTTTCATAAACCGTAAAATGAACATGAAAGATACCTTACTCATACTCCCAAATGTATATATAATTTTCATACATTAAAAATTGATTATATGTATGTTTTTAGGGGTGTTCAAATAGTCCGAATTACTCAAAATGTAAAAATCTTTAACCGTTAACCGAATTGAATTTTTTTCAAATACATTAACTGAACCGAAATATTTTGGTTAATTCGATCGGTTAACTGAATTAACCGAAATTTATATGTTTTTGTCTTTTAGTTAAAATAAGTATAAAACATATAAAAATATATTGCTAATGTTCATTTTTTAATAGTTAAAAATATATTATATTTAACACATTATTTATTTCGATTAATATAAAAATAATAGTTTAAAAATACATTACTAATAAAAATATTATATATAATATATTATTTATTTCGGTTAATTTAGTCGGTTCAAAATTGGGTAATTAACCGAATTAATTGATAACCGAAATTTCAAAAAATCATTAACCGACCTTCGACCGAACTAAATTTGGCCACCAATCCATTAACCGAATTAGATCGGTTTGGTTGATTAATTCAGTTTTAATCAAACTATGAACACCCCTATATATTTTAACACATTATGTATGCGTGTCATGTTTACGTTACTTTGATAATATAATATATTTTATATAACTTTTTCATAATTATTCAATTTAAAGAAATAGTTACATGTTAATAATTTGTTTATTTAGATTTTAATGCGTTTGGTATTTATGTCATGTACATCTAGTTTTGATGACGCCAAGACTACTCTTTTTTATATAATACCTACAACTACCTATAGTCTCTCACTAACCCTTAAATAGGAACCCACATCCTTCTGCACTAATAACAATATCGATGTCAATCGAACTAAGACTCAATCGACTATTATATCTTAAATTATTTCATATTTCTTATAATTTTCATAATAATTTAAATTTAAAGTTATTTACTTAAAAATTCCATCAACACTTACCACCATAATATTATATTCAAAAGTTTAATTTATTTTCCGAAGCGAAGGTGTATATTATAATTATATAAAAGTTAGTACCATGAATGAGCTTTGCCGATTTGAAACTTAGAATCATCAAAATTTGACAAATAACACCTATCTTACATCATAATGTGTGTGGTGGGGCTAGGGCTATTTATTTGATGCGAGTTTAAATCATGTTATTTCATTTTATTTTCGATATTGTATAAAAGTTTAATTTTAAATTTAATATTTTATGTTAATTAAGATATTTAGTCAATGCTTAACAGTAATAAAGATGGGATGGAATGTAAAATTATTTAGTACACTATCGGGTATGTAATATTATCTTATTTGATTCATTTAGTTGGAGGGTAAAATTTTACTATTTGGTTGATGGAATGTAAGATTATTCAAGAAACCTCGGGTATGTAATATTTTCTTATTTGTTTCATTTAGCTGGAGGGTAATTTTTTTATAAAATGTAAGATTATTTGAAAACACATTTTACTAAATTGACATTCTAACATTTGTTTTCCTTTTTATTGCTTCCTACACAGAAGTTGAAGCTTATAATATTTTATTGGCATAATGATAAATTTAGCCATCACCGTTTACATTTTCTGTCAATTTGGTCATTAATCTATTTTTGAGCTAAACTTAGCCCTTAACCTTTCAAAAAAGAGTCAATTTGTTTTCTTTTTAATGAAAATGATGACTAAAACATTAATTATTAACTTTGTTGCTGTGAACTTGCATGGGAATTCATGTGCACATCGTGCTAATATAACATCACTTGTCTTATATGTCACATCAATAAATAATTCAAATATTATAAAAATTAAAAATATATAAAAATAAGTTTATAAAAAATTAAAAAATTTAGCATGGAGCACACGAGATTGTCATGCGGGGTTATCGTGTTTAAAAATTAACATTTTAGTTAGTATTATATTATTAAAAAATCATTTCGACTATTAGTCAAAAGGTTTATGGTCAAATTTAACTCTTTTAAAAAATTGAAGGCCAAATTTAACTAAAAAAATAATGATAAAATTGACAAAAGATGTAAACATTAAAAACTAAATGGCATTATGTCTATTTTATTTTACTATTAAATGAATATATTTATTTAATAAACTAATTTCATATCTCTTTTTCAAATAAATAAATTAAAGTTGAGGAAAAGTGATAAGCTGCTAAGGCTTTTCTTTTAATCAAAGTGACAAAGGAAAAAAAAGAAAAATATATTTTTATTATTAAAACATATTACATGTTGGGACTTAAATATTAATTTTCCTCAACTTATAATAATAAATAAATATGATTGAAATATTACTTGAAGAATATATTAAATAATTAAAATTTTGATTAATCGATTATTGTTATTTTGTATTGGTTTAGAAAAACTGAATCAATGTTATTGATAATAAGGATAAAATTGTCAATAATGTCACATTACCAAGGGAATATAAGATTACAAAAGGAAGTTATGGGGTAAATGTACCATGGAGATCATATACTAAGAGTTAGATTGTATTTTGTCCTATTTACTAAAAAAATGAGCAAATTAGTCCTTATACGTTAGATCAAAGAACATACAAATTGTTTCTGTTAAAAATTCCATCGATTTCTACTATTAAAAATTGGTATGACTAACAAAATAACTAGACAGTTACACATGGCACGCCTCGTGTACCTCATTCTTGTTGGAACATTTTCACATATTTATGGTATCCCAATAACTATAAATGAATGGGTGTAATTAATCAAAAGATAAAACTTTTGTTCATTGGTCAAAAGTTATATCATTTGATTAAAAAAAAAAGAATTATAACTATTCAAATAATATTATTTGAATAGTTACAAAATTAAATGAATAAGTATTATTATTTATTTATTCATAAAGACACCTATTGAAAGATGTCTCTACGAAGAGACATGAAAATTCCTATAAATAGGAATGAGATTTCATTTGGAAATCATATCAACAAATTCTAATATTCTTTCTTTCCTTCCTTCATTTTCTAATATTATTAGATTATTCTATAAAGTATTACTGCATAAATCTTTTGTAGAAATTGAGATTTTTGTTATACATTGCTCAGTGCATAGTGGACTATTCTCGTCAGTGCAAAACGCAAATAGTCATTGGCTTCATTGTATCCTCGAGGTTAATTTTCTTGGAACTCATTTGTATATCGAAGGTAGGTGGGGGCGAATATAACCTTAAAGATAGTGGCTTGATACACGCCTTGGAGCCTATCCTATTTCTTCTTTTTCTGTTCGAGTTTTGATCGTGTGTTCAAGTTTTTCCTTACCGGAGTTTTGAACTAACAATTTTAAGGTTATATTTCATTATGACTACCACAACACATGAAAGTGGAACACTAAGGGAGTTGGCTTCCAAATTTGTTAAACTTGATCGGTTTGATGGTGGCAATTTTCGACGATGGCAGAAAAAGATGCACTTCTTATTATCAACTTTGAAGATTGCTTATGTTATGAATACTCTAAGACCTGAAGAGAATGAAAATGAATCTGTTGCTACAATCCGAGAAAGACAAAAATGGACAATGCTGATTACATGTGCATGGGCCATATATTGAATGGTTTATCTGTTGGTTTGTTCGACACCTACCAAAACGAGGTCACCGCTAAAGAATTATGGGAAAAATTGGAGGCAAGATACATGACCGAAGATGTTACAAGTAAGAAATTTCTTGTCAGTCGTTTTAATAATTATCAAATGGTTAATGGTCGTTCTGTTATGGAACAATTTCGTGATATTGAAAAGATGCTGAATCAATTTAAGCAATATGATATGAAAATGGATGAAATGATTGTGGTATCCTTCATAATAGACAAACTTCCTCTATCTTGGAAAGACTTTAAAAGAAGTCTAAAACATAAGAAAGAGGAAATATCTCTTGAGGCTTTGGCAAATCATCTTCGTATTGAAGAAAAGTATCGAAAACAAGATCAGAACCTAAATTCTGAAAATGCCAAAGTACATGTTACGGAGGAAGTACAGACTACTAAACCATTCAAGAGAAAGTTCAAACAGACTGATAGAGCACCTAAGTTCAAAAAGAAACAAAAGGACTCATGCTACCATTGTGGAAAGCCAAGACATTTCAAGAATGAATGTCGATTTTTAAAGAAGAAATCATCTTTTAAGGCTGATAATAACAAAAAGTTCGTTGCAATGATATCTGAAATTAATATGGCACAAGATGATAATACATGGTGGATTGATACCGGAGCAACCAAACATGTGTGCAAAGACAAAAGCATGTTCACAAAGTTCACACAATGTGAAAATGACAATGTCTTGTACATGGGAAATTCTTCCACCGCAAACAATGAAAGGCAAAGGGTCATTAAACTACAATTCACTACGGAAAAGTTTTAACCTTAAATGATGTATATTATGTACCGAAGTTAGGAAGAATTTAGTGTCCTGAAGTCTCATTGAATAAGTTTGGTTTCAAACTTGTTTTGAGGCGATAAGTTTATTTTGTCTAAGGGAGGAATTTTTGTGGGAAAGAGTACATGTATGAGAGCTTGTTCAAACTCAATATTATTAATAAGAATAAAAATACTATTTCGCTTATATGGATGAATCTTTTGTTTGTGGCATTATAGATTAGGTCATTTGAATTATAGAAAATTGAATGACATGTATAAATTAGATTTAATTCTTGTTTTTAATAATAATATTGAAAATGCAATACATGTATGTTGACTAAAATTACAAGAAACCCTTTCCCTAAGGTTAAAAGGAAAACAAAATTGCTTGATTTGATACATAGTGATTTATGTGACATGCATAATACTCCTACATTAGGTGGAAAGAAATATTTTGTTACTTTTATTGATGATTGTTCTAGATATTGTTATGTATATTTATTGCATTTAAAAGATGAAGCGCTTGATAAATTTAAATTTTATAAATCTGAAGTTGAACTTCAGTGTGAATCATTTATCAAGTGCTTAAGATCGAATAGAGGTGGAGAATACTATAATCCAAGTTATTTTGAACTCACTGGAATTGTCCATCAAGTTTCAGCCCCTTACACACCACAACAAAATGGTGTAGCTGAAAGAAAAAATAGAGTCTTGACTGAAATGGTAAATTCAATGTTATCATATTCAGGTCTTGGACAAGGTTTTTGGGGAGAAGCTGCTCTAACAACTTGTCATATATTGAATAGAGTTCCTAATAAGGAAACTAAAATAACCCCCTATGAACAATGGAAGAAAAGGAAACCAAACCTTAATTATTTGAAGGTTTAGGGTTGTAGAGTTATTGTAAAAGTTCCAACACCTAAACATAAAAAGTTAGGTGAAAGAGGAATTGAATGCATATTTATAGGTTATGCACATAATAGCAATGCATATAGGTTCATGGTAATTGAACCAAATGATTCAATTTCAATTAATACTGTTATTGAATCAAGATATGCTATTTTGATGAAAATAGATTTAATTCTATATCAAGACAATTACAACCACAACAATTGATTCATTCTTCAAATGAGAATGAGATTCCATTGAAACAAGTTGATAATAATGATGGATCTTGTCAAGAATTAAAAGAAGTAAAATGATTAAAAAGTTCAAAGATTTTGGACCAGATTTCATTATGTTTCTTGTAGAAGGAAAAGGTGAAAGTATATGCAATAAGGTACCTTATTGTTATAATACTGAATCTGATCCTATTACATTTGAAGAGACAGTGAAATCTCAAGACTCTGCTTTTTAGAAAAAAAGCAATAAATGATGAGATGGATTCAATAATGGGAAATCAAACTTGGATATTAGTTGATCTTCCACCAGGTTCCAAACCAATAGGTTGTAAATGGATCTTCAAAAAGAAAATGAAGGTCGATGGAACTATCGATAAATTTAAAGCAAGGTTGGTATCAAAAGGTTTTACACAAAGACAAGGTATTGATTACTTTGATACCTATGCTCCAGTAGCAAGAATTGCTACAATTAGACTCTTAATATCACTTACCTCTATATATAATTTGGTTGTTCACCAAATGGATGTTAAAACTGCATTTGTAAATGGTGAATTGGAATAGGAAGTGTACATGGAGCAACTGGAAGGATTTGTTGTTCCAGGACAAGAGCATAAGGTATGTAAGCTTGTTAAATCTTTATATGAGATTAAACAAGCACCAAAACAATGGCACCAAAAGTTTGACAAGGTTGTTTTAGCTAATGGCTATAAAATAAATGAATCTGATAAGTGCATATATAGCAAATTTGAAAATGGAAAAGGTGTCATAATTTCCTTATATGTAGATGACATGCTCATTTTTGGCACGGATTTGGAACAAATAGAAAACACAAAGAAATTCTTGTCAAGCAACTTTGCTATGAAGGATATGGGTGTAGCAGATGTTATTCTTGGGATTAAAATAACCTGAAATGAAAGCAATATAGCTTTATCACAATCACATTACATTGAAAATGTGCTTAAAAAGTTTGATCTTTTCAACTGTATACCAGCATCTACACCCATGGATCCTCAATTAAAATTAGTATCTAATGCTGGTAGGAAAATTTATCAATTGAAATATTCAAGTCTAACTGGTTGTCTTATGTATATAATGACTTGTACAAGACCAGATATTGCATATGCTGTTGGAAAATTGAGTAGGTACACAAGTAATCTAAGTAGTTTGCATTGGCAAGCTTTGAATAGAGTACTTAGGTACTTAAAGAAAACTATTAACTATGGATTGTATTATAATGGATATCCTCCAGTTTTAGAAGGGTATTCGGATGCTAGTTGGATTACAAGTTTGGAAGATCATGCATCTACTAGTGGATGGATCTTCATTCTTGGTAGAGGAGTCATTTCTTGGGGTTCCAAGAAACAAACATGTATTACTAATTCCACCATGGCAGCAGAATTTATTGCATTAGCCGCTGCATCTAAAGAAGCAGAATGGTTAAGAAATTTGCTTTATGATGTACCTTTATGGCCTAAGCCAATTTCACCTATTTCTATCTGTTGTGATAGTGAGGCTACTCTAACAAAGACATATAGCCAAGTATATAATGGAAAGTCTAGACACATTGGATTAAGACATAGTTATGTCCGACAATTAATCTCTGATGGAGTGATCTAGGGGTGAGCAAAACTCGATTCGACTCGAAAAAATCGAAAAAAAATTCGAATTTCGAGTTAAACGAATTGAGTTATTCGAATCAATTCGAATTTTTTTTTCGAATTTCGAGTTCGAATCGAGTTGAATTTTCGAATTCGAATAACTCGAATAATTCAAATATCAAACTATAATATTTTACATTTTTACCCCAAACTCCCAAACCTTTTTACTTTTCCCTCAAAACTTTTACTCCTTCCCACTTTCCCCCCAAAACTTTTACTCCCCTCCCCTCCCCTCCCAACCCCCCAATCTACCCAAAATCCATTTCTCACCAAAATTTTACTCTCCCATTTATTTTTTCTCAAAATTTTACTCCCAAAAACCCTCAAAATCTTTTATTTTCCCCAAAATTTTACTCCTCCCACTTTTCCTTAAAACTTTTATTCCCTTCCCATCCCACCTCCCATCTATCCCAAACCCTCCCCCCTCCAATTTTTTTTAATATTTTCCCTCCAAAATTTTACTCCCCCCTATTTACTTTCCCTCAAACTTTTATTCACCAAAACTTTTATTTTTCCCTAAACTTTTACTTCTCACCCTTTACTCTCAAATAAAAACCAAAATTATCCAAAAAATCACTAAACATAAATAGTAATAATTTTATTTATATCTACTATTTATATTATTAAATTAAATTTCACATTTTATATTATTTATATTATTGTATTGTTTAGTCATATTGAATATTTACATTAAAATTGAATTATTAATTATGCCATAAAATATTCGTGTTAAAATTTTATATTGGTATCAATTTTACATTTTATTTTTAAAATAACTTTTATTAAAAATCATATTTTTACATTTAATATATTTTTAATTCTAAAATACATAGTGACAAGAATCAAGATAATTGAAACAACTAAGCAAGCAAAGAAGCTAACCAAGATATAAAAATTAATAAATAAATTATGAAGTGATGAAAGTTAATAAAAAATTTGATTAAGGTGGACAAATTTTATTACGATAGGTGACAATGGTTACAAAGACCCAAAATTATTTTTTAAAATTTAACTCGAACAAATATATTCGATTCGATTCGATTCGAATTCCATCTCACTCGACTCGATTCGAGAAAACTTCAAATAACGTTAGGATGATAAAATGAGATTCGAAAACTTGATTAACTCAAAAATTTTCGATTTGATTCGATTCGATTCGATCGAATGCTCACCCCTAGAGTGATCACTATTAATAATGTGAGGTCAAGTGAAAATTTGGCAGATCCTTTGACAAAAAGTCTTACTAGAGATGCAGTAAAAAGGACCTCAAAAGGGATGTGATTCAAGCCTATTAATTAAAGTCACCCAAGATGGAAACTCGACTTAACGCTTGGTATAATGTCAAGTCTTGAGTTCAATGAGACAAAGTACATCATTAGTATGTGACTGTTAGCACTATAAATAAATCCATCCTAAGATTAAAGTGCTAGGTACCTGTAATGATAAGGGAAGGATGAGTAATGTATTCTTAATGGACCCATAACATAAATATGTTAGAGTGTTATAATTACGGGAACACTTTTGATGGGATCTACCTATGTGACTGGAAGTGTGGCCACTTCTAGGAGCTCAAGGGCTTGGCTCTGACAGCACTCATGAAAAGAGGACATAGACACATGGCCAAAATAGTGTCCCTAGATACTATGCATTGACCGATGTTGAAATCATTGTGTGAGATGTGTTCAGTTAATCAAATGGAATAGTTGGTTCAAAGCTTAGTCTACCATGCAATTTTGATTAACTTTAACATGTTTTCACTAAGTGAAGGTTCAATCGTAAGACACCTTTATTTATGCAAATTGATTTCCAAGATTATCAAAATCTAAATATTTTGAAAATGGGGGGAGATTGTTGGAACATTTTCAAATATTTATAGTATCCCAATAACTATAAATGAATGGGTGTAATTAATCAAAAGATAAAACTTTTGGTCATTGGTCAATGATTATATCATTTTATTTTTTTAAAAGAATTATAACTATTCAAAAATATTATTTGAATAGGTACAAAATTAAATGAATAATAATATTTATTTATTTATTGATAAAGACACCTATTGAAAGATGTCTCTATGAAGAGACATGAAAATTCCTATAAATAGGAATGGGATTTCATTTGGAAATCATATCAACAAATTCTAATATTGTTTCTTTCCTTCCTTCATTTTCTAATATTATTAGATTATTCTATAAAGTATTACTGCAGAAATCTTTTGTAGAAATTGAGTTTTTTTGTTATACATTGCTCAGTGCATAGTGGACTATTCTCGTCAGTGCAAAATGCAAATAGTCATTGGCTTCATTGTATCCTCGAGGTTAATTTTCTTGGAACTCATTTGCACACCGAAGGTAGGTGGGGGCGAATATAACCTTAAAGATAGTGGCTTGATACACGCCTTGGAGCCTATCCTATTTCTTCTTTTTCTGTTCGAGTTTCGATCGTGTGTTCGAGATTTTCCTTACCGGAGTTTTGAACTAACAATTCTGACGCACATGGATCAATTTTTAATAGTAGAAATGGATGGAATTTTCAATAGTAGGACAAGTTTACCCATTGATCTAATTTATAGGGAGTAATTTGCCCATTTTTTAATAGAGGGAGCAAAGTGCAATATGATTCTTATTAAAGAGACCTCCATGGTATTTTTACTAAAGTTGTGGTATTGAGATTGCCCCCTATATTCCCAAATATTGGCACTATTGAGAATGTGAAATTATCAACCTAAGGTAATTATCAAAATCTAAATATGGGAATTCTATATCGAAATCCAACATTACCCTTAGGAATGTTACTGTTAAGGCATATAAGGTCTTGGTGGATGGTTCGATCCTCTGTAGATGCAATATGCATAATGAATATTTCTAACAATATTGACACCTCTTCCATGAGCTTGCAGGTCATATCTACATTAACTATTGACTGAGGTGGTACCCCGAATGGGAGACAAAACTTCTGAATGGGTAAATACCTTTCGTTAAGGATCCAAGACCTAACTCCCCTCAATAGTTGCAATCCTTGAATCAAATGCACCCTAAGAATGTAAGATTACCTCTACCAATAAAGTTACTAGAATGAAAAATTACTTAACACATTTTAAAATATAAGATTTTGGTTTTTAGTTGATAGAATCAAATATTACCTAAAATCACATTTTACTAAATTATCCTTATTGTTTTGTTTTAATAACAACTCCAGTTCCTTTAATATTTTCAATATCCATTTTTCATGCAATTATGATAATTTATGAATTCAATCAAATAACGATTGAATTTTTTTCGAACAATTGAACCTAATTATGATAGTTTTATATCATTTATCACTTGTATAGTTTTTATTATGAAAAGGGAAGTGAAATCAATTTCTTCACAAAATGATTAATATACACATATCTATATTAAGATTTGCAATGTCCTCTAATAAATACTAATAATTTTTTATAGAATTATATTAAGAAAATTAATTATCTTTTGGCTTGATGCAAATGGATTGCACTAACTCATTTACTAGCATCTACGAAAAGAACAAATTTCTTTTTGTTTAACTAGACTTATATTTTTTGGTGTTATATATTACTAAGAAAAACCCTAAAAAATTCTCTCTTTTTCTCCAAACTGTTGTTTCATATTTTCTGTTTTGCCCAACAACAGTGTCAGTCTTCGGGCTGGTTATTTTTCTTATTTATTACACATGTCTTCTCTCTTTTCAATTTACAGATCTATTTTATGGGTATTTTTGTTGTCTTCACAAGTTGTAATAGACAGATGACAATGCTTGTCGTTCGCTAACACTCCACCGGCCACCAGTAGTTTTTCTTGGAAAGTAGGTGACTTTTCGTAAACTTCTTAATCTGTTTGAGAGTATTTCAAAATAATAAATGATTTCACAAGTTGATTTAGACTCGTGTTATCTTAAGTTTTTTATATGTTTTTTGTTTGTTTTTTCTATTGTTTAATAAGTCTTCAGTTTTAGAAGTTTTTGTCTGCTCTTGTAGCATGTTTTTTTGGTCTTACTTATGCATGTAATCTTAGTTCTACAAGTGATTTTAGGGATGATTTTGTTGTCGTCCTCTCTAGTTTGGTGAATGCTCGATTCTTTTATCAATTTTCACTCGTCGCTTTGGACCATCCATGGCTGATTTCCTTATCGTATTAGGTGCTTGCAATCACTCCAGATATGTCGTGCTTGAGTTGTGACAAAGCCAATTGTTAACGTGTCATAATGTTTTATTGATGCTGAGGCTAATCCTTTTGTTGTGTTGATAAAGCTTTTCCTTCACCATCTACAATGAGTGTTTGTTATTTTTTTTCTCTGAATTGTATGGTTCCATTCATTGAATGAATTAATTAATTTATCTTTCAAAAAAAAACTAGACTTATATTTTATTAGCAAAAAGGGATGAAATTTATTAAAACAATAAAACAAAGGATGAAATTGTTCAAAATTTTAGATTCCATCCGAATGTGAGATAACTAAAAAAGAGGTGGTATTGAACTTATTTTCTATATTTCGTAATTTTGACAACATTTAGTATGTAAGATTAACGCTTCAAAGGAATGCTTGAAATCCAAACATGGTAATCCTATTCTAAAATCTTACATTACCATCAAGAATGTAAGATTTTGCAAACCAAACAATCCCTTAAAGTAATATATATTATACTAGTTATCATTCGTTTTATGTAAGTTTCACCATGTTTATGTGTCGTGTTCATGTTATTTTCATTTCATGTCATGCTTTATATATTTTTCATGGTGATTAAGTTTAGAGCATAATGTGTTCATTAATGTCATGTTCATGCTGTGTTTTAATTGAAACATATAGTGCGTAATCAGTCATTGAAATTCAATTTAGAGAAAGATTATTTGTTTATATTGTATTCTCATTATCGTTTATCATACAAAGTATTATATAATCTTTTACACGTTAATAATTGATTTTATATAGAATTTTTTTCGAATTTCTTTTTATAGATTTTGATATATTCACGTATATATTTTCATATTCATTTTATTTTTCTAGAACATGTTTTTTTTTTGGAAGAAAAATAATATTATTAAAAAAAGAAAAAAATAATATCAATGTAACAAGCTAACGAGAGAAACGCAACTCAAGCCAACATGCTTCCCTAATACATCCAGACCTAACTCTCTTGAAGGCCATATTATCACAACGCTCGTAATAAGACACGGTTGGCAAGACAATGAGTAATCGTATTTGCATCCCGACATATCCAATGGAAGGATAACGCTTGAAAATGCTTCAATTTATTATATTTGTTATTTGTAGTACGAGTTTCCGTTTATTGAATCATAATTACATCCAAGGAAAACAAACCAGAGTTGCAGCCATAATTTTAGAGAAAAATGCCCAAGGAGAAATTGCAAAGGGAATCCACCATGGCTCATGGGCATGCCATGGGACATCGTTCAAAAGGCCAAAGGAGAAAAAGCAAAATGAAACAGGCTCTTTTATTATTATTACTCATGTAAGGAAGAACATATTTTAACAATAAGACCAATAAAAGAAATTGGCCTTTCAATTTGTCAAAAACCATGAAGAAAAAAGGGGAAATACTGTGTTGAATCTATACAAAAGGCAACATTCTTGGACATTCTTTCCATAGGATCATGATTGTTTCTTCAATCAACCACAGGATGACGGTTATCGTTGCCGGTTCACCGGACACTAAAGTTTAATGTTGCTCTCATGGACGAACCCGTATCCCATATTCAAGCACAAGGATGATGAGCTATATAATCTGGTAATGGAATATCATATTGCAAAATGTAGATTTAAATATATAACATATATATATATACCTTATGTAACCTTTCTTCCTTTCTAAACTTCAACTCTCCTCTGTGGGTTGTCATTTCATCCAATATCTCAGCATCACAAATGCTGTCTTTAGTCCCTTCACTTGTTGATTCTCTTTCTGGTCTAAACACTACCTTGTCTATGCTTTTGCATGGTTTGCCTACAATTTCTTGGTACTCGGCAGCATCAAGTTCCCGAAGACATTCAGGAGTGAAAAGCTTTGGAAGGATGTACTGTCTGATGCTGATGAGGAGGAAGAACGGCATCGGGAACAGTATTCCAGCTGTCGGGAACTATGTCACCCCGTAACATGCCACAAAATATACCAATTGGAACAATGTAAACATCAAAATGGACTTGAAAGGTAGTCTCCAAATACGGTGCATGAACACCTTCCAAGACTCTGCTCAATGATACAAGAAACAAAACCATGTCAACCCTCCCATTCAGTTTCATAAAACGTCTGTTTTAAGGTACAATGACTTACTTGTAACGCCAGCTGGGGTGATGAACAGTAGCAACAACCTTCCCCAGAACTGGTTCCCTGGGAGGCTGTCAGGCAAAGTATCCCCACAGTATCGAGGTAGGAATCTTTTTTACGATAGGCAGAGCAGACAATGAAAGTCCAACAAGCAATGACTGCAACAAGTTGCTCATCCTTTGCTCATTAACTCTTACTGGCAAATAAGCATCGATATATTTCTCAGGATCGGAATTTTCTTTCGCAATTGCCTTCCCGTCACGTTTCATTACAGCCTCTTTCAAGTTCTTCAACTCTTATCTACTGAAGTAGATTGCAATCCAAAAATTATTATTTAGTGAGTCTTGTAGCCAATCAAATATGCTTGCAAGCATGTCTATAGTACTTACAGTAACAGATTCGTCCATTTCTATGAACACAGCTTTCATCCTTCCTTAAATTTCTGAGTTGCTTTCTAGTTGTGATATGCCCTCCTTGGCACTTTTTACCCTTTTTTTTTTCTGAATAATAGAGGAATGGTCTCTAAAAAAGTACAATGTCATACCTGCTTTTTGAGAACTGCAAGGCTCTTAATGTGCATGGGAGATTGTGGAAGGACCCCATATGAAGGAGGGAGTCCCAACAACCCACAAATCAAAGTATGGAACCATGATTGACAACAAGCATTTAAGCCTCATATATTATGAAATACGTATATAATGAAAATATAACTTGTAAGAGGAGTTTAAGTACCATAACTCCTAGCAGTAAGATATCATAATGGTAAGCAGAGGGAATTTTAAGGTTGAACTCCTTTTGTTGTGCCATCTGTGAAGCAACACTGTGATCAAAGAAGTATAAACCTGCTATCATTACTGCTGGTATAATGGCAACAAAGATGTACATAATTGGCACCTTTCCCATATCCTGTAACAAGGAAAAAAAAACATTTTAGATCTTCAACACATGCTCATTTTAGAGACAGTTCAATGGTAAGTATATCTAATAATGGATTCTTAACATACCTTTATCACAGTCCAATGATGGAATGTTTCAGGGTCCCAAAGCTGTGGACAGAACAGCCTCCTAGGAACTCCAGAACTAACTTGTCCGGGTATCGTGTAAGACAATGCTGTCCAACACAAGATCATAAGGGGAACCCCATAATCTGCAACAAAACCTCGAAGCCAACCTGAAAGAAGAGCCGACAGAAACATGACTTTTAAAGACCGGTGAAACTATCAAATCAGTAAAATCCCAATTAGTGAGTTAATGTAGGTACCTGTTCCATAACGCCACAATCTTGCCTTAAGTGTCTTTAAGGAAGTTAATAGAACCCCAAATGAGAAAATGATTGCAAGCAACCCATTTGTGTAAAGCCAGGGGAACTGATATTTCTCTAACTTGGGATTTTCACCTTTGGGAACATGGAACTCACTGATCACTCCCTATCATCCAAACATTATTATTATGGAGGTTAAAAGTTAAAACCACAAGAATCTGTCATCATAAACAACATAATTTCTTTGTTGTTTAAGTCATTCAATACCTTAATAGCCTCTTGAAGGAAAAGAACAGTTATCAACATGCCCAAACCCTCTCCTGCAATTCTTGTAAATCTTGTGATTATGGTTCATGCATTGAATATAGCAAGAAGAATGAACAGCATAGCTGTCCATACGCACACCCTGGTAAAAGAAAGCAAATAAGAACATTTCTGTGGAATCAAGAAGCTAGAAAAAATATTAAAATCCATTACCATGCAGTCCAAGCTAAGAAGAGTTCCCGACCCAAGTCTGGTCTTTGTTTGCAGAAATGGTACAAATAAGTATACATTATAATTGTTGTCTCTGCAACACCTACTATCAACAAAGGCTGTCCACCTAGAATGGAGTGAATGATTCCACAACTAGTTGCCGAAGTCAATGTTTCCACCGCGCCGAGGGCATCATCTGAAACAAGAAAAGAACAAAAACAATATAAGGTTTATGAGTTTTCAGCACTAATAACAATTGAACATTCTAGTTTTTAAGGTGATAAACAAATGGAGTACCTGTGTCTCGACTCAATTGCTCTCCAAAGGCAATTACAGGCAGTGCAGAAGCAAAGAAGATGTAGAAAGTTGGAGCTAATATCCTGGTAGAAATAACAATTGAAATATGAATCAAAATCGGAAATGTCTTTATCAAAGGAACATAACGTAGTGCCAAAAACATCAAAAATACCGAAAGCCAGAGCGAAGTCCATTGGTCCAATCTTGCTTGTAGAAAGCGCTTCTACCCTTGATGTCTTTGATCATCCCTTCGAATGCAGTTCTCATGTTTCCCATAGCTGATTCAATAGAAGTAGAAAAAAATTGGTTTTACATGAATCTTATATTCTACAATGACAGCAACACATGTATCCAAAAACATCCTCCTAATCACATAGGCAAAACAGTGCAGTGTATAAAATGCATGTGTGTGGATTTTGTGAAGACCAATGATAGTCGTGACTACTCATAGAGTTGTGAATGGTCCGGGCCGGGTGCTGGACCCGATTGATAGGCTCAAGTCTAGCCTAAAAAATGGGTTTAAAATTTTGTTTAAGTCTTGTTTGAATAAAAATGTTAAAATTCGGGCTCAACTTGGCCTGTCTATATTAATTTTTCTTTTTATATATGAAAATATAATACATCAAAAACATTAAAATAAATATTTCTCAACAAATTGAAAATAAATTAAAAAAAAATTACAATTAAATAACACTAAGATATGTGCAACTTAACAAGCAAATGTCTCTAAAATAGTAGCAAAATTAACAATAAAACAAACTTTTACAATATCCAAACAATAACAATATAATAGTTAAATGACAATAAAACAATGAAAAAATAACAACAAAGTAGAAGCAAAATAGTAGGATTTTTTTTTGAAAATTTGGATCGGGCCGAGCGAAAAGAACTTATTCAAGGCCCAATCCATTTAGAAAACAGGTCTTTTTTTTTTTTTGGTCAAGCTCATTTTTCAATACTATAATTTTGCCCAAATCCTTTTACTTTTAACATGATTCAATTCATGAACAAGTCTAAACCATTAGATAATAAAAGAGAGAATCAATTACCAAAATAAACACAATTTAATTTATCAGAATTTAAAATAATTTATCAGACCTATTTTTAAAGTATAAGTCAGCCGAACCGAACTTAACATTGGTCGGATCAATCACACGTCCCGGTGAAATAAAATTCCTTTATTATTATTATTTTTTATGTGACAGCGGAGGTTTTTCATTTCACTGTATTGAATACTTAACCATTTTAAAATAAATATATTATAAATACAGTTAAAATAATTTAATTTACTTAATCCACTTATATATAAATATATTTAAAAATATTAACTATTATGGATATAATTAAACAAACGGAGCTATTTAACCACCAAAACCGCTAAAATCGAAATCCACCTAACATAATTCATCAGTTAAGTCAGATAAGATGTTTAATCCACTTATGCTCGTACAAATTTTTACGTACCACCACTAAAATGAAAATGGGGAGAAAAATGGTGTCGGACCTCGATTCTCCGGCGCTGGACACTGCTTTCAAGTCAGATTTTATTTCTTCTCTTCAACTTTTGCCTCCCCTTTAAAATGAAAAATATGTAAAAGGTCCAAATGAAGGATCAAACTTTCTAAAATCTTCTTCCCTGTTTGCAGTTTACACAGAGAAGAGAGGCTGAGAGGGAGAGGGAGAGGGAGAGGCTCCATGCACAGACCCTTTATACTATACCACCAATTAATTTATTTGGTATTTTATATTTGATTTAATTTACTAAACCTTATATCTTATGCGCCAATATTTTATCATTCAAATTAATTAAATATTTTAACTTATTAAATTATTCAAATATATATTTAAAAATAGATGAAGACTAAATATGTAAATGAATATTGGTTCGAATAATCGAATTCATTATCCAATAATAAAATAGATCCCAAACTTTGATATTCGACGCTATTTGAATTAAAATAGATTTAAATGTTTTTTTTTTGAATCAAGGTATCATTTATGTCTATTTTACGGTTCGTAGAGATTAACTCTTTCAAAGTTCATGATTGTCCTTCTCAACAATGTCATCTTTAGGGCACGTTTAGTTCACTGTATTGGAATAGAGGCGTAATAGCAAATCAATTGTTTGGTTGAATGTAATGGAATAGAAGCGTAATAGCATTCTTGTGTTTGGTTGAATGGAATGGAGGTGTAATAGCATAATGAAAAAACTAAAATGTCTAGAATCCCCTTAGCATAAATTTGTTTAGGTAAATGATTATTGTTATTGTTATTAAATTTTAATAAGATTATTAATATCAATAATAAATAATTTAATCATATTTTAACATAATTATTATTAAATATATTATAATTAAAATATATAATTTAATAAAATTCTTAATAATCAATATTCTTATATGAATTTACTCAAATCATAATATATGATACTATAAAATATAATTTAACATAATTATTATTAAATATATTTTAATTAAAATATATAATTTAATAAAATTTTTAATAATCAATATTCTTATATGAATTTACTAAAATCATAATATATGATACTATAAAATATAATTTGAAATAATTATTATTAAATAAAATTTAATTAAAATATATGATTTAATAAAATTCTTAATAATCAATATTCTTATATGAATTTACTAAAATCATAATATATGATACTATAAAATATAATTTGAAATAATAATTATTAAATATATTTTAATTAAAATATATGATTTAATAAAATTTAAAATAATTATTACTAATAAATTTTCTTATATGAATTTGTATAATTTAAAATAATTATTATTAAATATAATTTAATAATAATATATAATTTCATAAAATTCTTGATAATAAATTTTCTTATATGAATAATTAATATTAAATATAATTTAATAATGATATATAATTTCATAAAATTCTTGATAATTTAATCATGATATCGTATTAATCAAAATAAAATATTTAAATTAACTAATGATATTATCAAAGTTGAGATACCAAATTATATAAAGATTAAATCTTAAATATACCAAAAGTGGAAATTCATCATTGATAGATAAAAAAGTGTTGATAGGTGTTACGATAAGGAATAGGATGGACATTACTTTTATGTAGTTTGTATACCTCTTGGATATTTAATTTGTAAATATACAAGCAAATTACAGTATAATTTAAGTTCATGCAAATAAAACTTACAGATATTAAAATATATTATTAACACAGGGTATTAGAAGAAAAAGCATATCAGGGAGCAGTTTGTAATTCAAAATATCAGCTGTTTGAATCCATCTTTATAATTTAAATCCTGAATCTCCATGATTATCTACTGAAACAAGCAAGGACTTGAAACATTTTACTGACGTTTATGGGTACAGATTAAAACAGACAGATAACTTACATGAACTACTCCTTCAAAGATTTGTTGATAAGTGATTTGTGAATGTGCGGGATAGCACCGCCGCCTGCTATAGTTCCTTTAATCAAGGTGTCAAGTTCTTCATCACCCCGGATAGCTAGTTGCAAATGTCTTGGTGTGATTCGCTTAACCTTCAGATCCTTGCTCGCGTTACCTGCCAGTTCTAGCACTTCTGCAGTCAAGTACTCGAGAATTGCAGCTGTGTATACAGCAGCTGTTGCTCCGACCCTTCCGTTTGCACTAACCCTTGTTTTCAGCAGTCGATGGACACGACCCACCGGGAACTATAGGAGAACATACAAAAATAAGAAAAGTAACTGATTATGATTTAGAAGAACCAACTGGCATTCTACTTGTATACAAACTATAATAAAATGTTCAGTCTATCATGTATCCTACAGAAGATGATGCTAATATGCCGTGATAGCATGCAAACTGCAAAACAATTTAGGATGCAGTGAATACACATACACTCTTAATTCAAACACGGAAAAGGAAGCTGATTTCAAGATTCCAGAAACCTATTGGCAATAACCAAGTCAAGTTCCAGATAACACAAGAACCATTGATAAGCTTGTAACTGAGGAAACCTATCCCAACTGGCTGAAGAATATAACCAACTCAACCATCATATCCACCAAAACCTACCAAATGGCAAAAGTTCAGGGTAGTAGGCTATTCCTATGGTGGCCATAATGAACCTAAGAAGATGCAGAACCAAGATTGAGGAGGTGCAGTATGTTGACAGCATATAGGAATAGACCAACTCATACATACCTTTTGATTCATAAATTAATGAAGCCTGCCCCCCTCCCTTTTTCCTTTCTCTCTATCTCTAACACATGATGGCAAATGTTGTTGGGTGTAGACTTTATCGGACCAGAAAAAAATTGGTTTATAATTGACAATACTATGAGCCATCTTTTTAGATGAAACTAAAATACCTGCTTTGTATATAAAAGTAACACGCATAGCATTTATCACAGTCAACAAGACCTTAACAGACATCCACATCGCTTTATTCAACAACTCAGTTATCTTCCAAATTGGTAAAGACTTCAGATAACAAAATGTCAATGTCTACTAATGACATGGCAAGTAGCTGTAGCAAGAAAATTGCAAGCAAGTCATATGCAGATAAATTTCAATTCAATTAGATCAACCAAAACAGATAAATTGAACCGATATTTAATAATCAAAATAATTGTAAGAGACAAATCATCTTTGAAGTGTCAATGCTTTATCAAATGAGCATATCCTGAAATGTTGGCATTTGACAGGAGCAAGGTTACTATCTAATCATTTCTCACAGACGAGATCCTCCTTCACTTTAAATTTCAACAGCTCCTTGGCATAAGGAAATTACATTCAAATCTAAGATGCTATAAAACTAATCCACTAGATGTAAAAGCCCGAACGAGTAATCAACAGGAGCATATTGTCCAAACTCCAATTGTGTTGCTCGCTCTTCATTTTTTCAAGGTACCTATGTCGACATCCATATCGGACATCGGTATAGGGTATGATCCTTCAAATACAAGGAAAGCTTAAAAGATTGTTGTCTGCACACATTCTGTATCCAACACTTATGTCCAGTCCAAGTAACATAGAACCCTACACCCCATCATTCCCCCCTTTCTTTGCCCTACTCATGGAAATAGTAATTAATAAGGCAGAAATCTAGACCATAATTGTTCATAGAATACATAAGGTAACCAACAAAGAGCGTAAAACGCAATTGTTCCAGTATTGTCAAAAGTGCAAAGGCGCACTCATGGGTGCTGGAACCCAGTATTGTCAGGTGCAAGGCACAAAAAAAGAGAAGGAATTGTTCCAGTATATTCCTTACCGGTTCCAATGGACAGAACGCAGTTTCACCGATGGAGAGGAACGAAAAACGTGAGATGGAGGCTACTTTCTGATCGGTGTTCGAAGTCCAGTTGTGACGCCAAAGAGAGGTAAAAAAGAGAAGGAGAAGATGACGAGGAGAGTGGAGAAGAAAGGTAGAAGGAAGAAACAGAAGACGGTGGATTTTGGGTAAGACAGAAGCGTGAATCGAGGGTAAAACAGGGACCAAAACTGAATCAGGACCTAATCTGAGCGCAAGGAAGGGATTAGAAATCGGTGGATTTTGGAATTACATCCGTAATGTAATAGACCCGTATTAGGCCAATACACCCAACCAAACAATGTATTGAGTAGGGCCCACGATTAGGGGTGTAATGGCTATGCCGATACACCCAACCAAACATGGTGTTAATGTTTGTACCTATGTTTTTTTCTTGAAAGTACACCTAACACTGGTTAGTAAATAAGTTTAAATGATGGTCGGAATTTGTTAGAATAATGAATCTAATATTTAGTATAAAAAATTGAATATGATCTAAATCTAAGAATAAACCATATAATACATAATTTTTGTTTTAGAATACGAGAATTTAGATATACAAAAATTAAAAAGTTAATTTATTTACTTTATTTGTCATAATTTAGCCATTGTACTTTACCCAATTGAGAAGTTAATCTAGTTATTGATAAATACATGTACTTAATAACTTAAACATGGGGTTAAGTAAGATTATTAAAGTTTCTCTTATCTTAACCAATTGTTGAAGGTTCGATTCTCGCTCTAGGTATGAAGCAGCTTTAAAACTTGTAGCCAACGTCTACCCCTGAACGGACCTACAGAAGGATTGCCTATAAATTATTACACTATTAAAGAGAACAAACTCTTGTAGCATTTAGAGTTTGTTTTCCTAGCACGTCTTTGTCTGCTGTGTCAAGCACGTTCTTATTTTTTAGGGTTTTAGTGTGTTTTGTGGTTTTTCCAAGGTTTTTGGGCGGTGCCGTCAAGATTAATCACTTGATTTCTTTAAATTTGATGACGTTTTGTTTGGGTGAAATAGGGGAATGGAAAGAGGATTTGTTGCGTTATCATTGGACAATGAGGATGAGGAAGTTGTTCAAATGCAGAGAGGGCCGAATCCAGTTTATTAGAAGAAGGGATTATGTTTGGTAGGGTTTTTTTAACAGCAAGTATTATACACTTCCCAATGATGAGAAGCACGATGCAAATCTCTGGCATCTAGTTAAATGGGTTCAAATTTCATAGGATAGATCTAGAGAGGGTTTTGAAATGATCTCTATGGACCTTTAACAGTCATTTATTATTGGTTCATCATTTGGAGGATGGTGAAGATCTGCTGAAGGTGCCTTTAATCTTTTCAAATTTCTGGGTTCAGATTCATGATGTGCCTCTGGGGTATTTCTCTGAGGCTCTGAGGAGACAAATGGGGGATTTTATTGGGAAGTTCTTAGAATATGATGGCGAAAATTTGGGTAGAGGGGTGCGAAATCATCTTCGTATCAGGATACAGATGGATGTGAGGCGTCATTTGAGAAGGAAGAAGAGGGTTTTAGCTTCATCTAGGAATTGATCGTATGTCAATTTTAAATATGAACGATTAACTTTATTCTGTTTCTTTTGTGGCTGACTAGGCCATAGCGATTCTTTTTGTCAAGTGAAGATGAATTTAGGGTTTGAAGCAACTGAGATAGGGTGAAACTCATCACTAAGAGCTTAATCTAGACGAGCACTAACAATGAACTATGTATGGTTGAAGGGAGAAGGAGGAGAGGCAAAATAGGGGAATAATTACGAAGAAACTGATTTGGGTAGACACAAAAGGGAGGAAGAGATTAGAGGAAGGTTGAGAGGTTGTATTAACCCCATATTGAGGATAAATTTAGAATGAGACCTTAATCAAAATTTGAGTGTGGAAGGGATTCATTCGAATTTACAAGGTTGGGTAGACATGGACCAAGATTCGATGATGTGTGTGATGGAGGGTGGTGATGGGAAGAAGGGGCCTAGAAGGGAGAGTGATAGATCTATGGAAGGAGAGGAAGTGGGGCTATTGGTCGTGAAGAACATGAGGGTGTTGGAAAAAAAACCACTTTATATCGGCGGCTGCCAAGGGGCAAGTTGACTGGTCGCAATGAAAATCTTTAGTTGGAATGTCCGTGGATTGGGGAGTTCACGGGCTATTAGAAGGTTTCAGTATGTACTGATACTGTATAATCCTCAAGTGGTCTTCATCATGGAGACTAAATTGAGCAAGTTACAAATGGAAAATGTTAGAGGAAGTGTGATTTCTAAATATGGTTGATATTACAGCGGATAGATCGAGAGGAGGTTTATGTTTGGCATGGAAGGATAATATCAATGTTAGTTTAAAAAGTTATTCTGCCTATCACATTGATGTCGCCTTGAAGGAAAGTGATGATGGAAATGAATAGGAGTTTATTGAGTTTTATGGCTTCTCTTATGTACAGAATAGATGGGCTACTTGGAAGATGTTGAGAAACTTAAGTTGATCCCAAGGCTTACCTTGGATGGTTTGTGGAGATTTTAATGAGATTTTTTATTCCTTTAAGAAGGTGGGTGGCATACCAAGGGAAAAGAAGAGAATAGCTGCTTTTAGGGATGTTCTGGATGAGTATCAACTAATGGATGTTGGTTTCTTGGGTACTTGATTTACATGGGAGAAGGAAATATGCTGAAGACTAATATTCATGAAAAGCTTGATATAGGAGTGACAAATTTGGAAGGAGGAATATGTTTCCATCAGTAGTAATCCATCATTTGCCACATTCTTTCTCTGACCATTGTCCCCTTTAGCTAAATAAAAATATAAGATTGAATCTCATACCCAAAAGGATATTTAGATTTAAGGCATGGTGGGTTAAGGAGAAGACTTGTATGGATGAGGTTAGACGATTGTAGCAGGCAGGTAGAGCAGATATCTTAGAGAAATTAAAGGGTTTATAGTGTGGGCTTGGGAGATGGGCAGCTGAGCTTCGACATAATAGGGAAGGGCATAAGGAGCTGACAGAAAAAATATAGATCCTCTTGGATCAAGACAGAATTGATGAGAATATGGTTGAATTAACTGACAAGAGTTCACTGTAATTTGGAGATAGATAAAGACGGGATGTATTAGGAGCAAAGGGCTTGGATAAACTGGTTGAACTTATGGGACAAAAATACGACTTTTTTCGTAATTATACCTCACAAAGGAGGAAAAGGAACACTATTGGTAGCTTAAGGCACGATGATGGAAGAGTGACTAGTGATGAGGGAGAGATGGAGGAAATTGTAAGTAATTATTTTCAACAACTTTTCTCTTCTAATGGGTGTGGGGATACTGAGCATATCCTTGCTAGGATTGAGAGGTGTGTTTTTGAAGAAGAGAATTCAAAGCTGATAGCGAATTATATGAAGGAGGAAGTTGTGGCGGCTCTTAAGGAGATGTGTCCTACGAAGTCGTCGGGGGAGGATGGTTTTTCGGCTATATTCTTCCAACATTTTTGGCATATTGTGGGCGATGAGGTAACGGAATATTGCTTGAGCATTTTAAACAGAGGTATGCCTATGGACCTTTGTACTATTACTAATATTGTTCTTATTCCTAAAGTCCCTAATCCAGTGAATTTAGGAAATTTCAGACCTATTAGTTTATGCAATGTTCTTTATAAAATAGTAGTATAATGATTGCGAACCAATTCAAAAGTATAATAGGCAATTACATTGATGGTGCCCAAAGTGCCTTTGTGCCGGATATATTAATTTTGGATAATGTGCTTTTTGCCTATGAGATTCTTCATACCTTTAGACAAAAAAAGATTAATTAAATCAATTTCTCATGCTCATTATCAAAAAATTTCAATTAAGTACATTATCAATGTGCGACCCAATACTTAAGCTCAAAATAATTCAAAATTTGACCTAGATAATTCTTTGTAAGCATGCTTCAAACAAAATTATTCTCTCAAAAATTCTAAAATCGATTATAAAAAGCATACCAATAGAGAAGAGCAATGACTTGAGATTATATGAAGCATATATTGTTCTAACAAGCATCCTAACAGCATAAATTAATGTTACAAATTCTATAAAAAATCAACATACATGTTTTAAAAATATTCATTATGACAAAGTTACAAATATCAAGAGCATATAAAAATATTACAACATCTTATCGAGTTGGGATTTCATGTAAACATGCATTGTAACAACCCAAACCCGGCCTAGACGTTATGGCAGAATCTGGAGTTGTCACAAAGAACGGCTTTGAAAACGGAGTCGTTACGATAAATCATTTCAGCTTAATAATTCATATTCGCTTTTCACTATTGTCGAAAACGTTATTTAATTGATTTATTTGCCAAAACATAATTTACAACAAAAGTTATAATAGACGTTATTTCTTAAAATCCCATTCGTAATTTTAAAAAACTTTCGTTTTAGTAAAAACCATATTTTTATGCAATCGTCGCAATTAAAGTATTAAACAAAAAATCCAAATCCCAAAAGTTAAACCAAACAGTCCGGAGAGTCCAATTAATACAAAACTCCTAGAAATATTTCTTAATTAAATAAACCTTTATTTAAAAACCAGTTCATAGACTAGTGGTCATCACGAGACTCTACTGCACCGATCTGCCTAAGTTTGTGGATTACCTGGACAGAGCAAACAAACAGAAGTGAGTTTACGTAAAATCAATATGTAACCCAACAGAGATAGACATGCTATACATACAGAAACATATACATAGTCAGATTTAGAATCAGATTCAGATTCAGATTCAGATAACAGAAACAGATATGCAAAATCCTACCCCCATCCTTTACACACCAACTCCGACCATTCCATCACACTATGTGGGGTTTAAAACACCCACCTATCCCTACACACCATATCGTACCATTACAACACATATCAAATAATGTGCAGCCAAGCTGCCAGAATATAAGCGATGATAGCCATACAGAACACTTCCTTCACATATACAAATCCCACCCCAATCAGATACATATATATATTCAGAATTGTCATGCTTACATGCTCATATACATATATCAAATATATTTATATATACATCAGAATAATCAGTCATGCACAAAGTGTCCTATTCAAAGCAGAATATCAAACTAACAGATTACATAGTTTTAGGGTATGGTTAGCCCTTACCAACCCCATAGTAGGCCTACAGTCGGTCGAAGCAACCCGTGCGACCCTAGGGAAAATTTCAGAAACATGGGCCCAGATGCCCGTGTGGCCAATACACCCAGATTGGCCTTACCCATATGGCCTACACGCCTAGTTTGGCCAAGCCCATGTGGCCCACACGGCCACACCCATAATGTCACACGGTCGTGTCCTGCGCACGGCCGCACCTTCGTCAGACATACGGCCGTGTCTCGCACATGGCCAACCATACGGGAGACCACACTCCTGTGTGGGGTCAACAGATTGCATTTCAGCTTTCGCTGAAACTCGATTTTCACTCGTAAGGGGTGCACACTTGGTTTGGTTTTGATGCTACTGCAAACACGAGCCCTCCAGAACCTAAAAATCGAATACCAATGCCCAAATTTATTAAACATTGACGAAAATTTAATGAAATTATTCCACAAACAGAACCTCACAACATCAATCAACGCATTCGTAAAACCGATAATGAAAAGAAACCCCTAATGCTTAAATCATTGCATGAGCTCCAACTGATTCTGCCCTTCCCCTAAACCGAGAGTAACAAAAACAACCCCCTATTAAAACACTAGCCACGAAAAGTTAAAATCATACCAACACAAGACTTACCGAACGAACACAATAAAAAATCTCACAAAAAGAGGCGTATTGGGAAAAACCAAAAAGGAGAGGAAGCAAAATGAAAATCGGCAGAGGAGAAAAGGGAATTAAACATAAAAAAGATAAGAGGAATTTTGGAAAAAAATAATAAAAATAAAATAAAATCTATTTTAAAATCCCACTAACATCCCAACTCCCCACTAATTCACATCCAACTACCCTAGAATTCCAACCCCACCGAAACTCTATCAATCAACAGAGCAAAAATAATATCTACACTCATGCAAAGATTTGAACACATGACCTTCAACATAACAACCCCCATACCACTTGAACCAACAAGCTCATTCTAATATTAATTAACAAATAGTTTAATATAAACCCACTCAACAAGGGTAAGGTTAGGATCAGAAAAATAAGAAAATTTTCTAAAGGTAGGATTTGAACCAAAGACCTCTCAAACACACCTAAAACACTTAACCACTAAAACAAATACACAATTATATAAAAATTCACAGATACCGAAATAAATTTATCAGCGTGTTACATGCATCTTGAAAAAATTGAAAAAATAAAAAAAACAAAAATTTTAAAAATATATAACTAAAAAAATTAATGTAAATTAAATTAAATTAACTCGTCTTCCCCACACTTAAGTCAACCATTGTCCTCAATGTTCCAAAAATAAGCAAAGAATTAGGAAACTTCCTTGTTAAAATGCTCAGAAGATATATCAAACTTAACCCATCCTTTGAGTGTAGACAAAGAATTAATTTCGCAATCATATTTATCTTTCTTTTTTGTGTGTTCAAAAAATAATTAAGTCTAGCAATAACGAGAATTTAATAAGGAAAAAAATCAAATAACAAATTAAAACGGTTTCACCAAATTTTCCTAAGTCACTCCCTTGATCTATTGTCAAAATTGTTCTTTTATTGTGTTTGATTTCAAAGAAAAATAAAATAAAAATCAACTAAAATGAGTAAAACGACATTTAGGTAGGGTTGAGTATTCGATCGAGTCGAATCGAGTCAAAAAATTTCGAGTTAGTTGAGTTGACAAATCCTATTTTAGCAACCAAACTTAATTTGAATTTTTTTCGAATCAAATCGAATCGAATCGAGTCAAAAAATTTCGAGTCAAGTCGAGTCGAGTTAAAAAATTCTATTATTTATACTCAATGTTGCTTTTACATGGACCGATTATTTAACTAGTAGACGAAGTACAAGATTATCTAACTACATAAACAATATAATGATTTTGTCTTTTAACTTAATGGGTAAACATTTATCAAAATGATGTAATTTTTCTTTTAACTTAATGATTTTGACTTTTAACTTTTAAAAAAGTAAACATTTATCAAAACAAAGTAGTTTTGTCTTTTCTTATTCGGATTTTGAATAACTCGAATTGTGTAATTCATATTCGAGTTAAACCAAAAACTTAAATTTTTATTCAAGTTGATCGAATAACTTGATTAACTCAAATAACTCGAACTATTTAATTCAAAATTTAAAATTTTTATCGAATTTTTCAAATGGAATCAAATTTTTCTCACCCCTACATTTAGGAGGTCAAATATAGAGTTTAATATAAATATAATTTTTTAAAATACCAAAATACCCTTAAAATGTAAGTTCTAATTGTCTACTCCACCAAAAACACAAAAAAATTCGAACTGGAAAGGTCTCTGTCAACGCGAGGGTGTCGTCCGACACAAGGGGATGTGAAGATTTAAAGGTCGGGGCACTGGGGCGCAAAACTTGGTGCTGGGATGTTGAATCTTGCATGCTGGGTTGCCAAATTTTGTTAGAGCACATGGTTAAGTGAGGTTTGGGCGTGAGGGGAAAGGGGACATGTAAGTCTTTGGGTTTTGTTTGTTTGTTTTAATTTAAGAGAAAAATAAATATATATAAACTTTTTTTATGGTTTCAAGAAGGAGGGCAATTTACCAAAAAAAGCCGTTTTTTTCAAAATTTACCGAAATGGGCCGATTTTTTGATTATTTACCGGAATAGGCCATTTTCCGCGAAATCATGTCGACGTAAGCGCGATGTCAGGGTACGTGTCAGGACATCGCATCCACGTCAATGCGATTTGCTTACGGGGACACAAATCGCGCCTACGAGGACGCGATTTGCTGACGTGGATGAACAGTTTATGTTTTTAAGCTTGGAAAACTTTGAAAGGTCATAACTTTTCGCTCGGTTGTCCGATTGAGACGATTTTTTTTATTTTGAATAAATTTTTGAGATCTACACGCTGACACATCGCCAAATGCGGTTTGCCGCAGTTTTCATCGAAAAAGATCTTTTTTTGCCCCTATATTTTAATTTTTTCGGTTTAAAATTGAATTTTGAAACATTCAAATCATTATTTTCCTTATTTATTTGAAGTAAACACCGGATATTTTTTTACAGAATTGTCTTATATCATCCTGTTATAGGTATAAGTCAGCTCATTCCACTTTTGAGAAGTTCCCTAAAATTTTCTATTTTATTCAATTTAGTCCCTAAAACCTAAATAGTCATATTTTCAAATCTAAGATTCGTTTTTCAATTCAAATTCAATTTCATCCTTCCATAACAGTCAAAAGATGCTTAAATACGAAAATTTCATGCTAATTTTGAAATAATTACACTTTAGTCCCTATACTCGTAACTAACAAATTATACTTGACAAATTAGTCCCTATTCATCTCTAAGCAGTTTGTCAGCACGTAGATCTCGAAAAGTTATTCGAAATAAAAAAAATCGTCTCAATCGGACAACCGAGCCAAAAGTTATGGCCTTTCAAAGTTTTTCAAGCTAAAAAACATAAACTGTTCATGCCACGTCAGCAAATCGCGTCCTCTAGGGTGCGATTTCCGTCCACGTCAGCAAGTCGCGCTGACATAGATGCGATTTCCTGTCGTGTACCCTGACATCGTGCTGACGTGGACGCGATTTGGCGGAAAATAGACCATTCCTTTAAATAATTAAATAGTTGGCCCATTTCGGTAAATTTTGAAAAAAAAGGCTTTTATTGGTAAAATACCCCAAGAAGGAAGAATAAAAATTAAAAATATTTTTTTAAATCATTAAAATAATATATATATAAAATTGCTCATTTTCTCCCCAATTAACCTTAACACTTCGTTTAATGCTCGTTTCGCTTCTTCGACTTGATCCTACACAAACCAAACACTAAAACAAACCAAAAAATGAAATGAAATAGAATAGAATAATAAAACGAAAAGACTCGAAATAAAATAAAAGTAAAAAATGCTAATGAGCTAAAATTAAACATGTTATGCAATCTAGAGATGCATTCTACATGCAATGCTATGAGAAATAAATATAAATAAAATAACAAATTTAACCGCAGAGTTGCCTTTCCGTAATCACCTTTCTTTAACATCTCTGGCTAGACGTTCTCTTCGAATTTGTCTAAGTAATTACGTCGAGCGAAAGGGTGCCTCTATCTTGCAAATTTTTTTGTTTTCACTTATCAGGTGGTTTCATTCTCTTTTGCAATACCGAAAGTTTCCATGATCCTTCAAGGTTGATATTTCTACAAAGAAGCACTTTCGAACAAACAACATTAGTGGATTGAAATGGGTTAAAAACATCTATAGCAAAAACACAAGATACAAACTCGGATTTTTAATGGCATCATAAATATTGAACTTAGTTACCTCACCATCAAATTACATGGTCATTGTACATTCATGCATGTCAATTTTTGTTCTAAATGTTTTCAGAAAAGGTCTTCCTAATAAGATTTGTGTGGAATGAGAGGTAAAATCATTTTTCATAACAAGTACATAAAAATCGACAGGAAAGACTAACCTATTAACTTGCACCAAACATTTTCTAAGACCCTTTTAGAATAAACCACAAATATATCAACTAACTAAATTATCACACTTATTCCTTTTAATGATCCAACATTTAGAGATGAATAAATAGATGAAGGCATGATATTAATAGAAGCTCCTAGGTCACAAATAACACACTTAATTTTCACCTTACTTATTGTGCAAGGAATAGTGAACTTACCTAGGTCTTCAAACTTAGAAGGAAATTTCTTTTGGAGAACAACAAATACATTCTCCCTCACACTTATTTTCTCATTACCTTTCAGTTTTTTTCTTATTGGTGCACTTCTTTGAGAAATTTAGCATAACGAGGTATTTGTTTAATAGCATCAAGTAAAAAGATATTTACCTCGACTTTGCAAAACGTCTCAAGTATTTCCTCCTCTTCCTTTGCCGTGTTAGTCTTAGTGAATCTTTCTGGGAATGGAGGCCGTATCACAAATTGCTTCAATTCATCTACACTCGGCCAATTAGTTGATTCTTTGGGAGCAACAACCTCTTTTTCGGTTTCTTTATCCATGGCTCGATCAAGTTCAACCTTGCTAAGCTCTTTCAATTCTTTACCATTTCTCAAGGTAATTGCACTAACATTATGGATTGGATTGACAATAGTTTGTGAAGGCAACTTACCATAAGAGTCCAATATGCTTTACGAGGTCACGAGTTGGCTGAGTTGATTCTCTATGTTCTTGTTTTGATGTTCTAGATAGTGAATGTGGCTTTCTGTATGCTTTTTTAGGTTCTTAATGATTGACTTCATTTCTTGTAAAGAAAGTTGAATAAGGTTAGCAAGATATTCGACTATATCCTTAAGAGACCTACCTAGCTTCAAAGACGATGGTTGTATTTATTAGCATGCTGCCTTGGTTTATAACCAAAATCTGAATAATGTTGGAGGATTCGACTATAACCATGTTGCCTTGGTTCATAGCCAAAATTTGAATAATCCCTCCATCCATGATTGTAAGTATTGACATAGAGATCATATCTCCATTGTGGCAAATCGAGAAATCCTCCAACCGTATTGACATGTTCGCTTGTATCTTCAAAAAGTATAGGGCATGAATTGGTTTTGTGGCCATAATTAGCACATATATCACATGCCGTAATAAGTTGGGTATTTCTTAATGCCACATGTTCAATAATTGCAGTTAGTTTATTGAGATGATTTTTCTAAAGAAGATAAAATTACCTAATCCACTCTGATGGGAAACATTGTATAAATCTGAAGCATTGCGACTATGCAGCCATTCTCGAAGACTAAGGATGACAAAAAGAAATAAAATTATCAATATCGATCCCCGACAACAACACCTACAAAAATAAAAACCTACTTGAAAATATAAATGAGTAGATAGCAACAAATAGGGTTGTATCCATAGAGATCAGTAATAATTTTATTCCTTAAACAAAAACATATAAAGTAAATAAAATGGGGTTGTAAAAGCAAAAACTAAATTCAAATTAGAAACTAAAAACGAAGAAAGCAACAATTAAAAGTTTTGAAAATCATGGGGAAAAGCTTTAACCAAAAGTAAAATCTTCATTTGATTCATAAATTCGACCATCGGCGCAAATATAAATTCAATACCTTTAATAAATTAGTTTTAGTTGCTAATTCAATGCTAGACAACTAATCTATCCTTACTTGTTCGGTAACCAAAAGACAACTTATTTGAAATTACTTCCCTAACTAATAAATAACCTCACAACTCAACGCCCAAGATTTAACTTACCAGCAACATTAATAACTAGAGAGACCTGATTCTAGCCAATAAACTCACATCAATGGGGTTCATTTTAGCTAGATCACGCATCTACACCACATAACCATAAGTTGCAACATAAACGAGTTATGTAGTTTGTCACTAGTATTAGAATAAATTAAACAAATACAAATTTAATTATTCTAATTGACAAAGCAATCATTCTAAGCTATCAAAATTGACCGAATATTTAATAAATCATTGTAAGTCTCCCCTTTCTTAACCTAATAATGTTTATTTATAGGGCAAAAATAATGTGATGGAGAAAATACAAAATTCCCTTAATTACATAAAACAGATTTTTTCAAGATTTCTGGGCAATTTTTGTGTCAAATTTCTAGGCCATTTTTCAATGTCTTCTTGATGTTTTTAGGCTCAATCCATGACTAACCTTAGATATTTCAATTTCCTTCGAATCAGTATATTATGGACCTAAAATGGAGGTCTGTAGCTCAAGTTATGGCCAAAATATTGAAGGTATATTGTATTGAAAGTTCGAACAGCAAAAACTTGTCAAAAATAAACTTTAAAGCTCATTTTTCTCCAATTATTCCCTAAATAAATAATAAATAAAATCTAAGTATAAATAATATAATTAAGAACATAAATAGCATAATTCATGAGAAAAATATTACAAATAAATTGAGAAATTATGCACTTATCACGAGGCCATTTTCTTGTATATATAACAATCCCAACTTATAATGATGAAATAGTGCTAATGCTAACTTGGCCTTGGTAATTTCTTGCATAAAATGACATTTTAATTAATAATACATTATTTATTTTGTTGGAGTTGTTATAGTTGTCATTGTAGTAATAGTTACAAATGTACTTGTAAATATCCAAGAATCATAACTTGCTATATTTGTTGTTGGTAATCTTTTGTATGAAAATAATTAGGCCTTTACTAAGTTGATTTCTTGGAAGTGTGTTCACCCATCTACTAAGATCGGCCTAATGGAGAAACATATCAATGAATATTGGACCAATCCAAAACATACAAATTTAATCCCTAATGGAGATTAATAAGAGTAACTTGAAGATCTCTGGTTCATCTTAAACTTTATTAGGATATTGCTAGTCCTATTTTACTGGCTACTTTGGTGGGGGTTAATATTGTAATTGATCTATATGTTAACAAGTAAAGAATGCATATACATATGAGATTTGTATAGGTTAGAGGAGGTGAGTTTTAACAGTTATGCATCGTTTGGTTACTAGTGTAATAACATGAGAAAAAACTTATTTATTATTATGTATTACAATTGTTAGAAATAAAATAAAGTATAATTAGTACAAATTTAAACTTGGGACTATAAAGATGAGTAAAAACTCTTGTAAAAAATAAGGCATCTTCAAAATCAAGAAAAAATTTTCCTTCTCTTCGCTAAAAATAAGTCATGGGAGTGGGTAAATATTACCAATTGAGTTCATCATGAGAAAATAATAATAATAATAATAATAATAATAATAACAAACGTAACATTAGTGTGTTCATTGGGAACCTATTTTAGTGAGTGCATTTTATAAATAAAACAAGTAAGTCACTTGGTTTGACAAATTAAGTTTTTAAGTGGAAAACCTAGTGGAGAGTGAACTAAATCTTAAGTCCAAGTGTGAGGTTGCTACACTGGTGAGCTGTAGGACTTAAATAATTTTTTTATGTGGGTGAAGATAGTGAATTGACTCTTTAGGTAAGGTCCCATAGACGTAGGTGATTATAGAACTACGTAACCAATTGTTGTGTTATTGTTCTTCAGTTGTTATATGCCTGAGTTATAACTACTCCTTAATAACTTGTAAAAATAATTTGTTTCCGATAGATTTCACCTGGAATCAATGTTTTTGGAACCGAACTATTAGTCAAACAAGTTATTGGTCAGGCCATCATTTTTCGGCTAACTGATTCGTCATTCAAATCAAATTAGGAAAAGTATCAAGTACTTAATTGGACCCCAAAAAACTTAGATACCAAATTAAGAAAAAAAATGTCAAGTTCCAATACCAAATTGAGTAAAAAATTAAATATCAAATTAAAATATATATACATATATTTATATATCAAATCTAGGTATTAATCTATATAGAAAAGAGTGGGATTGGTTACATAATTTTTTAGAAAAGAGAAATGACATTTTAAATGAATGATTATGTACTAAAGTAAAAGTATATTTATAATATTTTATAAATATAGTAAATAATGATATCAACTTGATTTAATACTTTTTAATGAATATGGTAAAGACGAGATACCGACTTGATTTAATAATTTTTAACGAAAATATTAAATTGTTTTCAAGGACCAACTACCATTCAATGTCATAATTACATTTTAACAAAAAGGAACCAAGTCAAAAAAATTAGGAGGATTAAAATTAAATTATAATTTTTATAATTGTAAAATGTAATTTCACAATTTTAATAGTCTATATCTTTATAATTTTAAAGAATTAAATCAAATTTTATCATTTTTAGGTGGCCAGTGTAATTTTATCTTTACTAATTTAAATTTTTAAAAATTTTAAAATGCCTAAATAGAAATTTTCCATTTTAGGGGGGGCTGGTAGGGGGGCCTGGGACCCCTGCTAGCCCCCTAACTATGTCTATGGTGCCTAGGTTTCTTTTTATTATTATTAAAATATAGTTTTTCTAAAAAAATTATTAAAATAAAAATTATTTTTCAGAATATGTTTTTTCTATAAGGTAAAACAACTAACAAAGTATAGCTCTAGGAGCCCGATACGGACGGTTGTTGAGTATAATGTTAAATCATATTGCATTCTTAATGAGATAGTGTAGGTTCCAACTTTGGAGACAACATTATTGAGAGGGGCAACCACAAACCTGGAACATATACAATAAAATGACTACTTTAACCAACAATTGTTTAGTGCAATATGAGAGAATGTGAGTTCGAACTTTGAAGACGACATTGTTGGAAAGGATAGTCACTGTTTCCAAAAATATTAGTCTTTATGAACCGTCAAACGGATATAGAGGAGATAGTGGTTATAAAAAATTTATTGATTTAAGGTTTCAAGAAAAATACATAACTTATCACGCCCTAAATATGGTAAAATTACTCACACAATTTTCTAATTTTATTATTATATTTTTCTATGGTTAAATTCTACAATTATAATGAAACTATTTTTAGATTTTACTAAATTGAATATTATTTTTATAATATTTAAAACATTAAAGATATTGAATTGTTTGTACTCGATATAATTTTAAATTTCTAGAGTGGAGATATCAAAGACAACTTAAGGAGGGCAATTTGTTAACGACATCATAACAACGAAGTTTCAAATGATACCAAAGTTTCTTGTTGCCTTATTGGAAAAAAGGCTAAAAATGCATGCGTTTCATTTTTCATGCAAGAAAATAATCATAACACTAAAAGATGTTGTTTTAACAACCGACCTTTAAATTGCTAGGCAGATAGTAATCATATATAATGACATCGACATGGAGTTGTTATGTTATCAGTTGTTGGTTGCTTTGTTGAACAATAAGGAGAATGAACGCAATGAAAATCAGGAAGTTCATATGGTTGAAGAAACATAGTTGAAGAGAAGATGGAGCGATATGCTAGAGCATGAATGCTTTGGATTATATGAGAAATGTCTACTGTCAATTTTGATTTGGTCAATAATTCAAGTATGGAACATCAACTCTGGAAAATCTATACAAGGCATTCTACAAGACGACTTGACATCAAACTTCGGCATGGAAACAAATGGCATTGTTAGCGCCCATCCTTTCTCAATCATGGGAGTTCCCTCTCTTTTGAAGGTAAAACTATAATCATGGTGGATATCTTATAATGTATTAAACAATGAGTATTTATAATGTCCTTTACATTTAATATTTGAATAGATTTAGGGATTGATTGGATCATATTGATTATACAAAAGATCGTATTTGGGTGAGACGAGAAATTCATCGATTAGCCAATACAAAGGTATGTTGTTATATTCGAATTCAATTGAAGCAATTATTCCTATAAATGAATGTAATTGTATTTATTGTAAATGATTGCATTTTGTGTGGAGGTCATACTTAGAGAATTCAATTCTTGATATTTTACTGATGACAATGTATGAACAGTTTGCATTCTACAAGTCACAACTTACTAATTGTGACTCGAATTCTGACACTTATTGAAGAAATAAATAAAGTGGCAAAATAAGGGGATCTGTAGATGCACAAGTTGAGTCCGTATAAAACTATACTTCTTCTATTTGACTTTAATTAGAACAGAGTTTTTAACCCTTAAATAGATGTAGTCGAAACTATTCTTATATCATTCGTTTTTTCAAAATTAGTGAATTTCTCCTCTTCTGCCCGTGATTTTCTCCCGAAAAGGTTTCCACGTAAAATTTGTGTGTTCTTATTTTTCTTTTCTTATTGCTTTGTGATCGTTCTACCACCATTATCGAGGTTTATTATAAAAATATTTACTTTTTTGGGTAAGATAAAACAAATTTAAGCGACACTATTGAGATAACGCATTAGCTCTTGTATAGCTAACATAAAATGCTTGTACTAAACCCCGCACAGAATGAGGTGGAGCGTCAAACCTATTGAGATAATTGCATTGTGAGTTCTTGAGATATGGCGAAAACAAATCTTTCAACCTCAACGTATCATTTAATGAATAGAGCGTAATTCTATCAATTGACTATCAACTACTCCTCCCTCTACAATTGTCTCATTAGAAGAGTATTATCACTTTCAATCTTTAACTAACAAATCCCTTTCTCTCATGATATACGTAGACCCTCCAAGATAGCTCTCATTTCAATCTTAAAATTTTCGTCTTTATCTAGCAACATTGAGAACCCCCATAACCAATTAGCATCAGCATCTCTAAACACTTCCCCAATTCCAACATAAGATTTGTTTAGCAACACTGCCCCATTTGTGTTGAGTTTAACCCAATCACTAATCTCCATCTGCCCTAGCATAACAATATTTACTTTAGCTTGCTTAGATTTTGATATTGTAATTAGACCTTGTGGAAAAGAAAAACTTATATCTTTGTCTTGTCTTTTGTGCATGCATCATTTCCCCCTTACTTAAAAAGATTCGTCATTTAATTTGAAATATCGAAAGGTATTAAGTTAGAAGCATTAAAAAATGCACTAACATATACTCACTAAGAAAGTCAATCTTATAGGCATTATCATTCATCTTATCTAAGACTTAAAAAGGTGAATCTCCTCTAGGTGCTAACTTGTTATTCCTTTTGGGAGGAAAATGTTCGTTTCACATGTGTATCTAAACCCAATCTTCAGATTAAAATGTAACTTTCTTATGGCATTGATTAACTTTAGTTGCAATCAGCTCATTCTTCTTTTCAATTTGAAACCTTGCTTTCTCATAAATCGATTTAACTAAGTTCACTTTTTTCTCACCATCTAAATTTGTTAGTTTATTCAAGGTAAAGGCATAAGATAAAAAAATTGTTAGCAAATTTAAACCATAAACAATTTCAAAAGTAGGAAATCTAGTAAAAGAATTTATTGAACAATTAAAAGCAAACTCAACAAAATGCAATCATTTTTTTCCCAATTTTTTAGACTCTTACCTACAACAACTCTAACTAAAATATCCTAAAACTCAATTAACAACCTTAGTTTGGCCATTGGTTTGTGAACAACAAGTAGTAAAATAAAGAAGTTTAGTACCTAGCTTACCCCACAATATCTTGTTGGACAAAACACGTTAGCGAACAAAAATATATAAATATAAATAAACAAATATTTATATATATAAAATAAAATAAATTGCATATTTTATATGTTAGGCCCAATTTTTGGCCTGGGTTTAAAATAACCCAAATAAATATACATCAGGCCCAACTAAACCTAAAATGGCCCAAACATTAACCCAAAAAGAAATTCAGAAACCCTAAGTAGCCTTCCCTCTCCAGCCGCCGCAAGCAGCAACTGCTTCTGCGTGTCATGCCCGTCGATTCCGCACATCGTGCCCCTCGCCGCCGCAAATCTCGCGCCTTCCCTGCACGTTGAACTTACAGCAACAAACACAAACAGAACGGCAAAAATCTTGCTAACAAAAACAGAGGGGATTTCTTTTGATTTGATTTCTTTTTATTTTCTCGGCTATTTAAAACCCGATTTTAATCTGTATTTGGGGGGGTTCGGTGTAAAGAAATAGGAAAATAGAGAGAAAAAAGGATTGAAAGAGCAGATCCGAAAATTTTTTGGAATAAAAAGGTTTTTTTCAGTGATTCATCTTTTATTTTTATTTTTTTAATTTATTTTTTCACTTAAAATATAAAAGGAAGGGGAGGGAAACTTACCTAGTCGCCGGAGTCGTCGAATCGGCGCCACCTCCGTCGCAATCGGAGCCTTGGCGCAAGACTGGCGGCGGCGACGGCATGAAATAATGAAACCCTAGCAGAGGGTTTCTCTGCTATTGAGAATTGAAAAGGGAGAAATGAATTTTGAAGAGAAATTTTAGGTTTTTAAACATCTGCAAAACGACACCGTTTGATGGCCTTGACCCGCGCGGTGACCCGACCCAGAGGGGAGGATCCACGCGTCCTGGCCTGAAGGGTAAAATTGCGCAATTAGCCCCTCCTAGTTATGACGCGCTTTAATTAAGCCCATTTCATTTTTTTAAAAAATTTGGGCCGCATATTTGACTTTTGTTTCAATTTGGTCCCTCACTGCGCAGCGTTTTGGAAGGAGGGGATAATTTCCCTTTCGGTCCTCCACTGTTACGTGCATATTTAAGTTGGTCCTATTTTCTAAATTTTCCTAAATCTACCCCATTTTTTCCGTTTTTGAGTTCAATTTAGCTTTTTTTTAGTTATTTTATTCATTTGAATTTTTATTATAATTAAGTTATACTTTTTATTGTTATTATAATTATTATTATTTCATTCATACACGTATCATTTTTATATATGCATGTTTTATATAGCATACTTGCATGGTTTTTAATATATATATATATATATACACATATTTTCATGGTTTACCTATACATATACTTCCACATTTTTGTAAATATATACACATATACATTTTTATCTTTATTTTATTTTCATGATTTTCATATACATATATACATGCATTTTTTTACTAGTTTTTTGGTTAGATGAATTTCATTCTTTCTTTTTGCTTGCAAATTTACTTGTAAATTGTACTTGTATATATATTTGTAAATATTTATTCATATATGTTTGAAATTAAAGTTGTGTTTCATATTATACATTAACTTTTAACATACCTTTCGGGAAATATATTTTGGTTTTATTGAAGCATTAAAATCATCATATTTTTACAAATTTCCAAAATATTTGGCATTCATGATTCTCGGGAAAGATTGTGTCCTAACTTACTGGATTGCGATTATTTTTCGATGAATTTAGAAAGCCAAGTATTTGTTTTGCAATAAATTAAAAAATTTTAAATAAAAGCTTATTCTCGGGAATTCAAAATGTTGGGTCCTAACTTACTGGTCATGACATTTTCTTCTCGGAATAAGAATTTTCAAAAGCAAAAGGCAATATTCGGGTATTTTGAAGATTTAAAAACATTGTGCCCTAACTCACTGGGTGTGGTGTTTTATTTCTTTGAAATAAGAATGTCTTATCATTTTAATTCATTCATGAAATAAAAAAGTTTCCTATTAAAATCTTTTCAAGTTTTCGACACCAAGGCATAAATAAAATCAATTTGGTACCAATTTTGGGCGTTACGAGAGTGCTAATCCTTCCCCGTACGTAACTGACCCCCGAACCTGTTCTCTCAAAATTCGTAGACCAAAATTATTTTTAAGGTGCGCCGATCACACCTTAATAAAGGATCGGTGGCGACTCCAATTTTTGTTTTTTAAGTCGACAACCAAAATTTTTGTTTTCAAAAAACGGTTTCGACAGCTTGGCAACTCCGCTGGGGAGATTAGAGAGTCGAGCCATAAACTGATTATATTTGTCTTTGTGTCGAAAACCAAAAGTTTTTTTTAAAAAAATTCATGAGTTCCCTTCGCACTCATTGATGTTTTATCATCGTATTTTGGCAACTTTGCATTTTACATTATATGGTCAGTTTTACCCTTTAAGTGGGAGCGAGAAACCAGTCCTTCGTGAGGTTTTCACCTCCGTGCAGGGTAGTGGATCGCTTCCGGGCTACATCCGTACCTATGTCTTCGTGAGATTGTCATCTCCGTGCAGCCATAGGGAAATGTATTCCCCTGAACTGAACTCGGTCTATATGAGCCTATAATGGGTGAGGATCGAGGAATCTGCTGGTTCGGGTACCCTTACTCTAGAAACTAAACCTCATATAGTGAGCTTTAAGAACTTGCCCTAGGTAGAGCTATACCAAACCTTAGAGGATTCCTGAATAAATGTTCTTGCTATTCCATGTTTGTATTGGATTATATCTTTTTGGTGCGATACTGACTTGGGTTTATTTTGTTTTGATTGCATGACATCATGATTGCATTGCATTTGCATCTTAGAAAAGAGATGTTGATTTGAGCTCGATTACTAGATTAGAAAGCTTATTATGGAAAACGAGTTTCTTGATAAGGTGGAAGATAATATAGCTGTCCGAGTATAGTCTAAGAAAACGTGACACGAAAGGTAATAGCCTAACAAGAGGAGCATATGACTTTGTTGCGTGAGCTGAGGATTCAAATTGTCAAAGATTATTCAAAAGTCATCACAAGATCCCAACCTCCTAAAGAAGCTAATGAACGTGAGTGAGCAAGGAGTTACGACCTAAATCAACAAAAAGGAGCTCAAATTCGCGAGATACATCTTAATATCTGAATGGTTGATGTCTTTGCTTGGAGTACGAGGGTAAAGCCGTATATATATATCCGCTTTGTGTAAAGAGATTTGTTTTCTAGCGAAGTTTTTCTAGTAAAGAATTGAACCGGAATCAACGTCTCTTTTTGCATTCATTTTATGCATTTGCATTTCATTACATCATATGCATTAGACACCGTTTAATTGATCCTAATTAACTAAAATCATTGCTCAGTTAACCTGGAAACCAACCAACCAACCCAACACCGATACGGCACTCGGGCAAAGACGAAAGATATGGATCAGAGATTGGAAAAACTCGAACAGTGTCAGAAGGAGATGCAAGACCGACTTCAGCTTCAGGTGCAGGAGTGGTTAGATAAGATGAAACAAGAGATGTTTGAGAAGATGCGAGAATCCCAAGAGGATATTAGCGAAGCTAACCAAACTGTTGACTGGAGGAGGTGATAAAGGAAAGGGTCTCATGGCTGATGGCGAAGAGGGTAACGAGGATGAACTACTCTATCCTCCAGGCTTTACTCCTCCACATGTGCGAGATCAAGCTGAAGCATACCCGCCCAAATCAACTGTCACAATCAGGCCTCAGCATTTCCAGACCGGTGCCCCAAATTTTTCGGCTAGATCGGGCTCCAACCCCGGAAACTACCCTGCTAACTCTGCCATTCCTGACTTCGATGAAGTGGCTGAAAAGGAAAGAATAAAGGAGGAGTTACCGAAACAGTTAGAGGAAAGGTGCAAGTGGCTCGAGGAGAAGTTCAGGGCGATGGAGGTCACTGAAAGTTATCGAGGCATGGACGCTAAAGAGCTGAGTTTAGTTCTGGATTTAGTACTCCCTCATAAGTTCAAGATGTCTGAGTTCGAAAAGCACAATGGGACAAGTTGCCCAGAGGCTCATATCACCATGTTCTACAGGCGAATGGCAGGATATGTTAACAATGACCAGTTCTTGATACATTGTTTCTAGGACAGCCTTGCAGGGGCAGCATCTAAATGGTACAATCAACTGAGTCGTACTAGGATTTGTTCATAGAGGGATTTGGCCCAAGCATTCATGAAACAGTATAGTCATGTGACGGACATGGCTCCTGATAGAATCACCCTTCAAAACAAGCAAAAGAAGCCGAGCGAAAGCTTTAGACAGTACGCGCAGAGATGGAGGGAGGTTGCAGTCCAAATTCAGCCACCGCTCCTGGAAAAAGAAATGACTATGTTGTTCATTAACACTCTGAAGGCACCGTTCATTACACATATGTTAGGAAGTGTCACAAAAAGCTTTCCTGACATAGTAATGAATGGCGAGATGATTGAGAATGTCATCAGGAGAGGGAAGATTGATGCGGAAGAGAGTAACAAGCGGTCAGCCTTAAGGAGAAGAGAAAATGAGGTGAACAACACAGGTTACTCTAAATCAATTACTGTAAGTCATCCAGGAAAGGGGGTTGCTAGTCAACAAAGTTCATTGAGACAGGAATCTGGAGTGAAACCAGGTACTGAGAAGCTCCAGTTCACGCCAATTTCGATGTCGTATAAGGAGCTGTACCAAAGTTTATTCGATGCAAATGTTGTTTCTCCTTCCTACTTAAAACCCCCACAACCTCCGTATCCCAAGTGGTATGATGTGAACGCACAATATGACTACCATGCAGGAATTACAGGGCACTCAATCGAGAATTGCATTACCTTCAAAAAGCTAGTTGAAAAACTCATCAACATAGGTGTTGTCAAGCTTGATGACTCATCAAGTGCAAAAAATCCGCTTCCCAATCATGATTGACAATAGGGTGGATGCAATATATGAAGAGGTGTTGGGGGTGTTCACATCAGTGACATATACGAATAAACAACTGAAGAAGGGACCTTGTCAGATATTTGCCCTTGTAAACCTAGGAGTGTTCTAAATAATTGGACCGCAGAAGAAACCTGTAGTATTTAGAGTTTGTTAGAGTAATGTTCAGAACACACTTGTTGCTTTTAGCCTAGAAGCAATGAGAACCTCTTTGTGAAATAGGCTCACGTCTGAACATTATTATTTTAATGAAATACATTATTGCAATCATCTTTGAGCAAATGTTCTTTCATTCTTTACGATTCTTTCATTCTTTTAGATTTTTTTTCCTCCTACCAAATCATTCATTTGTTTATTCATATAAATTCATACATTCTTTCGTATATTCTTTGGCACTTACAATAGGTCCTTGGATATCAATGACATGATTGACACTGTTACAGACTCTAAATCACCTTTTGAGTAAGACATGTGTTTAGAGAGATTCTATGACTTTGAAAATGACATGGATTGTAGCCTATTTCTGAACTTATTAAGGATAGTAGAGCAGGAAGGAAATTTTACTTCATGAGGAGACAATAGAGACTGTGACCTTGAGGGAACAAGCGTGACTGAAAAAATAAAGCAAGACATTGTTGAGTTACTTCAAGCATTCAAAGAAGCCTTCGCACGGTCATACCAGGATGTGCCTGGTTTAAGCGCTGTCATTGCAATCTGAATAACAGCAGGATACCAGAAAATTACAGTATGTTCAAGGTGAATATCATGAATGGTGCAATGAAAACTCTACCGGAGCAGTGCCTCTCTCTTTAGTTCATCACGTTTTTTCATTGAAGTTGAAACTCTTTCTCTTCGAGTTTTGGCTGAGCTGAAATAGGATGAAGATCCAATCCCGATACAACCAGTTGAACCTAGTTGAAGAAAAAGGCTAGAAACTATTCATCAGGGTCAGATGTACCATAAATGAATGATGCGAGCCTATAACAAAAGGTTCATCCCAGAGAATTCCACGAGGGTGACCAAATGTTGAAGATCTTCCTTCTACAAAAAAAATGTTTTTGAGGGAAGCGGATGCCAAATTGGGAAGAACTTTATGATTATAGAGAAGTTTTTTTTCCCAAAGGAGCTTTAATTTTGAGCGAGATGGATGATAAACCTGCAGAGTTCTGTAAACTTAGATTCAGTCAGGAAATACTCTGCTTAAAGAAGGAGAGGACCAAGGTAAAAACCCGCAAAGGGAAGTTTGGGTCCAAAAAAAAAGTGATGTGAAAAAATAAAAAGATGAAAATGAAAAATGAAAAATGGAGAGGCTAAGGTGAAAACCCGTAAAGGGCGCCTTAGACCAAAGGGGATTTGAGTTGAAAACCCCAAAAGGGTGGCTCAAATGTTGATCAAAATGGTGCTTGAATTTTTCAGAGCAGCTCAAATACTGATCAGAGTGGGGGCATGCAGTGGTCTTGCTATACCGGAATCAACAGGAAAGGGTAGGCGACATCTTGGGGCATCGACAAAGTACTCCTAAACACATGTTAAACTCAGAATGGTCTTAAAAATCTGTACAGAGAAGTTCAAACTGCGATATCTGGGGCACCTAATCCTTATATTATTTTTTGTTATTCTTGGAACACTTCATTTATTTCCAAGATATGCATTCTTAAATCAATTTCTTTTTTATCCATCTTTATTATCTTTGACAACTTATTCATTTTGAGCTATGCTCAGAACCAACTCAATTCTTATCCATGATCTTTTTTGCAAGCATGTTACATTAGAATAATGATTAATGGACTAATAAAACTTTCACAAGGGAAGTTTTGCATATTACTCTAGAAGTTTCTGAATAATATAGGAACCTCAAACATGACTATTCTTTAGAACGCACCAGGTTGGAAATCTGATAAAGAAGAGTTTAAATTAAGACTATCCCTTTGAATTTTCTTGTCTAAAGTATTAATTGAACAAAATGGCAAGATGTCGTGTTGGTGACAAAGCTTCAATGAACAAGCAAGCAATGATCACCGAGTAATATGAAGAAGTTGTTCTTGGAGAAGATTTCTTCATTTGTGCATGAGCATTTGGTACAACACCCTGGGAATGGTGTAAGAGACCAAAAAGTTTCACATTCTGTATCCTTGAATTGTGATAGTAGAGGATTGAGAAAAGGCCGAATCATTTTACTCTTGGGTTAAAACAGGAGAAAGATGGTACATATTTTGCATCCCAGTGGATCAAACTTGGAGGTTTACAGTGGGGGGCAATCTGGTTAAGTGTTTTTCGGAGATGCTAGCTGAGCAAGAATGTGTTATAGCTCATTAGTGAGGAAACCTTAATAAACTTGGAGTAATAATAACTCAAACGTTAAAATATCATTTAATGACATTCTGCATTCATACAAACACCATTTACATATGTCTAGTTAGGAGCATTTGATTCATTTTGATCATGTCATCCTAATCATTAGGCATAATTAGGTTCATTATACAGGTTATGTTCCCCAGAGAACAGATCAGTGATGATAACAGATATTGCCTTCTTGCATCGACAGTGAAGCAGATCGAAGACACCAACCTCGCCTCCCTCGGAGACAATGGAGCAGGTTGAAGATAGCAGATCTTGCCTTCCTGCATAGACAGCGAAGCAGATCAAAGATGAAAGATTTTACCTCCCTATGGTTACAGTGGAGTACATTGAAGCCAATAATTCTACTTCCCTGGGCAACAGTGGAGTAGATTGAAGATTTCAGATCTTATCTCCCTAAGCAGTAGTGGAGCGGATCAAAGATGGCAGATTTTACCTTTCTGTGGTTACAGTGGAGTACATTGAAGCCAGTAATTTTATCTCCCTGGGCAACAGTGGAATAGATTGAAGATTACAAATCTTATCTCCTTAAGCAGTAGTGGAACAGATCTAAGATGGTGGACTTTACCTCCCTGAGGTTTTAGTGGAGTACATTGAAGCCAGTAATTCTATTTCCCTAGGCAGCAGTGGAATAGACTGAAGATTTTAGATCTTGCCTTCCTGCATAGACAGCGAAGCAGATCATAGACGGCAGATTTTACCTCCCTGTGGTTACAGTGGAGTACATTGAAGCCAGTAATTCTATCTCCCTGGGCAGCAGTGGAATAGATTGAAGATTTCAGATCTTGTCTCCCTAAGCAGTAGTGGAGCAGATCGAAGATGGCAGATTTTACCTCCCTGAGGTTACAATGGAGTACATTGAAGCCAGTAATTCTATTTCTCTGGGCAGCAGTGGAATAGACTGAAGATTTTAAATCTTGCCTTCTTGCATAGACAGCGAAGCAGATCAAAGATGGCAGATTTTACCTTCCTGAGGTTACAGTGGAGTACATTGAAACCAGTAATTCTATCTCCCTGGGCAGCAGCGGAATAGATTAAAGATTACAGATCTTATCTCCCTAAGCAGTAGTGGAGTAGATCGAAGATGACAGATTTTACCTCCCTGGGGTTACAGTGGAGTACATTGAAGCTAGTAATTCTATCTCCCTGGGCAACAGTGGAATAGATTGAAGATTATAGATCTTATTTCCCTAAGCATTAGTGGAGCATATCAAAGATGGCGGATTTTACCTCCCTGAGGTTACAGTGGAGTACATTGAAGCCAGTAATTCTATCTCCCAGGGCAACAGTGGAATAGATTGAAGATTACAGATCTTATCTCCCTAAGCAATAGTGGAACAGATCAAAGATGGCAAATTTTACCTCCCTGAAGTTACAGTGGAGTATATTGAAGCCAGTAATTCTATCTCCCTAGTCGGCGTGAAGTAGATCGAAGAAAACAGATCTTGCCTTCATGTATTGGCGTGAAGTAGATCAAAAACAGTAGATATCATCTCTCTGAAGTTGCAGTAGAGCAGATCGCATTAAGATTTATTTTTTAAGTTGTAGCAGAACAAGTTGAAGCTACAAGTCTTATCTTCCTGAAGTTGTAGTAGAGCAGATTAATGATAGCAAATCTTGTTCTTTTGAGAAGCTACAATGTATGAATCCTATCTCCCCGACATTGCAGTGGATTAGATTGAAACACTAGTTCCTATACCTCTGAGTATGCAGTAGGAAGGAATGAGGCTATTTGAAGTAAAGAAGTACTGAAGAAGTCGAGGCTCAGTAAGACCGGACACAATTGGGCCTTGTAGTCTTTGCTCTGTTCCCGTTACACGACAACGAGCAAAGAGGGGCAGCTGTTAGGCCTAATTTTTTGCCTGGGTTTAAAATAACCCAAATAAATATACATCAGGCCCAACTAAACCTAAAATGGCCCAAACATTAACCCAAACAAGAAATTCAGAAACCCTAAGTAGCCTTCCCTCTCCAGCCGCCGCAAGCAGCAACTGCTTCTGCGCGTCATGCCCGTCGATTCCGCACATCGTGCCCCTCGCCGCCGCGAATCTCACGCCTTCCCTGCACGTTGAACTTACAACAACAAACACAAACAGAACGGCAACAATCTTGCTAACAAAAACAGGGGGGATTTCTTTTGATTTGATTTCTTTTTCTTTTCTCGACTATTTAAAGGCCGATTTTAATCTGCATTTGGGGGGTTCGGTGTAAAGAAATAGGAAAATAGAGAGAAAAAAGGATTGAAAAAGCAGATCCGAAAATTTTTTGGAATAAAAAGGCTTTTTTCAGTGATTCATCTTTTATTTTTATTTTTTTTAATTTATTTTTTCGCTTAAAATATAAAAGGAAGGGGAGGGAAACTTACCTAGTCGCCGGAGTCGTCGAATCGGCACCACCTCCGTCGCAATCGGAGCCTTGGCGCAAGACTGGCGACAGCGACGGCATGAAATAATGAAACCCTAGTAGAGGGTTTCTCTGCTATTGAGAATTGAAAAGGGAGAAATGAATTTTGAAGAGAAATTTTAGGATTTTAAACATCTACGAAACGACGCCGTTTGATAACCTTGACCCGCGCGGTGACCCGACCCGGAGGGGAGGATCCATGCGTCCTGGCCTGATGGGTAAATTTGCACAATTAGCCCCTCCTGGTTATGACGCGCTTCAATTAAGCCCATTTCATTTTTTTAAAAAAATTTGGGCCGCATATTTGACTTTTGTTTCAATTTGGTCCCTCACTGCGCAGCGTTTTGGAAGGAGGGGATAATTTCTCTTTCGGTCCTTCACTGTTACGCGCATATTTAAGTTGGTCCTATTTTCTAAATTTTCCTAAATCTGCCCCATTTTTTCCGTTTTTGAGTTCAATTTAGCTTTTTTTTAGTTATTTTATTCATTTGAATTTTTATTATAATTAAGTTATACTTTTTATTGTTATTATAATTATTATTATTTCATTCATACACGTATCATTTTTATATATGCATGTTTTATATAGCATACTTGCATGGTTTTTAATATATATATATATATATATATATATATATATATATATATATATACACATATTTTCATGGTTTACCTATACATATACTTCCACATTTTGTAAATATATACACATATACATTTTTATCTTTATTTTATTTTCATGATTTTCATATACATATATACATGCATTTTTTACTAGTTTTTTGGTTAGATGAATTTCATTCTTTCTTTTTGCTTGCAAATTTACTTGTAAATTGTACTTGTATATATATTTGTAAATATTTATTCATATATGTTTGAAATTAAAGTTGTGTTTCATATTATACATTAACTTTTAACATACCTTTCGGGAAATATATTTTGATTTTATCGAAGCATTAAAATCATCATATTTTTTAAAATTTCCAAAATATTTGGCATTCATGATTCTCGGGAAAGATTGTGTCCTAACTTACTGGATTGCAATTATTTGTCGATGAATTTAGAAAGCCAAGTATTTGTTTTGCAATAAATTCGCAAATTTTAAATAAAAGCTTATTCTCGGGAATTCAAAATGTTGGGTCCTAACTTACTGGTCATGACATTTTCTTCTCGAAATAAGAATTTTCAAAAGCAAAAGGCAATATTCGGGTATTTTGAAGATTTAAAAACATTGTGCCCTAACTCACTGGGTGTGGTGTTTTATTTCTTTGAAATAAGAGTGTCTTATCATTTTAATTCATTCATGAAATAAAAAAGTTTCATTTTAAAATCTTTTCAAGTTTTTGACACCAATGCATAAATAAAATCAATTTGGTACCAATTTTGGGCGTTACGAGGGTGCTAATCGTTCCTCGTGCGTAACTGACTCCCGAACCTATTTTCTCAAAATTCGCAGACCAAAATTATTTTTAAGGTGCGCCGATCACACCTTAATAAAGGATCGGTGGTGACTCCAATTTTTGTTTTTTAAGTCGACAACCAAAATTTTTGTTTTCAAAAAACGGTTTCGACATTATATTTAAATTTTCGGATATGAAAAACCAATAAATAACATAATAAAAACCAAAAATCAAAAAGAAGAAACGGGTTTTACTAGATGTTGAGGCCTGTTTTACACAGTTTCCTTAAGACAGATTCAGCTGCTTGTATGGTACTTGGAGAAACATTGGTTGAATGTCTCCCAGGATACAACAACACGATGGTCGAAGTAGTAGCACCCCTGCAGTGATCAATGAACAAACAATGCATTTTTCTATCACCAAAACGTTGAAAAATATAGAGAGGAAAAAAGAAGAATTTTTGGAGAGAAAATAATCTCGGTGTGAGAGAGTGAGATTGAGCAAAAAATTCTGAAGAAGTCTTAGTCTTTTAGGCATTCAAAGTGGAGGAATTTTTGGAAATATCTATGTATAATGAGACAAAATCTACATTAAAGGGGCAATTAAATCAAATTGATTAGAATCAAATAAAATCATTATATATGTCCTTTTATATAAGATTTTGTATTTATTTACTGAGGAAAAAATAAATTTCGTGTTGGGCTAAAATATATTTGTACGCCCGAAACATTTCATGTCGCCCACGTCATGCGAATGCGCCCCCTAACCCTGACAAGTTTGAACTTGAACCCACCTTCTCGCTAGGCAAGGTTTCAAGCTTAGTCATTCAATCACTTTTTAAATGGTTCTCACATATATACAGATATTACACTTGGTATTTAACCAATGTAGAATCTAAACTTTTCTTTTCCTCAACAAATATTTCCAAGTAGCTTATTTTGAGTATCAATTTCTCATTTATCACTCAATCATTTTGAGCATATGATATACCGTTGTAAAGGTCTCATGGAGTAGAATATGAAACCATAATTTTATGATTCAACTCTCCACCTTTACCAATTGCGAATATGTCTCAAAGTTCCCATAAATTACAATTTTTTCAACATATCGTCCAAAAATGACTTAGCAACTTCACATTTGTATCCAAAATAATGGATTTAGGAACACCGTGAAGTCTTACAACTTCCCTAAAGAACAAATTGGCCACGTGTTACAGTATTAATTTTGTGACATGGACTAAAGTGAGTCATCTTACTAAATATGTCAAAAACAACAAAAATATTATTATTCCTTTGGCATAATGCTAAATTTAGCCTTCAATGTTTATATTTTTTATCAACTTGGCTTTTTTTTTTAGCTAAATTTGGCTCATAACCTTTTAAAAAAGAATCAAATCATTTTTTTAACGGAAATGCTAACTAAAACATTAATTTTTTTAACAATGTTGGTGTGGTAACTTGCATGACAGCACACGTATACTTTCACGCTAACATGACACTATTTGTCTTATATGTCATTTCAACAAATAATTTTAAAATATAAAGAAATATTTAAAATTCATAAAAATTAAAAAAAAACAGCTTGAAGTACATATGGATTGTCATTCAAGTTGTCATGTTTAAAATTTTTAACGTTTTATTCAGTATTTTCGATAAATAAAAAAACAATAATTTAACTCTTTTTTTAAAATTTAACGGTCAAGTTTCTCTTTTTTTTTTAAAAAAAAGTTAGGGTCAAATTTAAATAAAAAAAGAATTAAATTGATAAAAGATTATAAACGTTAAATTTAAGCCTATACCTTTTTATTTTTAGTCCCTAATAATCCCAAAGCAAAATCCATCGAGAAGTCAATCCAAGGGGACCTAGGAAGAAGCAAAGGAGTACATAACCAGGCCACATAACATTAGACTTAGCTTGTTTAAATGCAATACATCTCGCGCAAATCTTTTCTCATATGCATCGAGAAAAAGTGTTATTGCACCATGTCCAAAGTTTTAAGCATATTAAAATGTTTCATTATGTAGTGTTGAGAAAAAAAGTCTACTACATTCAAAAATTACAGTTACTCAAAATCGAATTAAATTTTATTATTTTATTTAATATATAATTAATTTTAATTTTTATGATATAAAATAAATATTTTAGATTTAAAATAGTAAAAATAATTTAAAATTCTTAAAAATTATTGTCCTTTTAAAATATTTATGAAAAAACTTTAAAATTTTGTGAAATAATATTCAGAAATCATAAAATAAAAATATTTTTATCAAAATAAGTCTAAAATATAAAAATAAAAATTAATATAAAAATTGAAAATCGAATTAAATCAAACCGATTATAATGAATAATCCAAAAAATATAAAAATTCCAACCGAACTGAGTCGATAGCACCCTACCACCGTGTGCTTCCCTAACAAATACTTGTCTAAGTGAATAGTTTAGAATGCACAATCTATTGTCAAGCTGTTGAATTTATCAAGTGATCCATTTTCACATGCATCATCCATTCTGTTGACACGTGGCACACTCAACCATCACAGTTTTTTTCTTTTGCATTTTATAAATCCATCTAATATGCTTAAATTTAATATTTAATTTATATATTTTAATTTTTAATAAAACTTAGTCCTTATATTTTCATAATGCTATTAATTAATTCAAACAGTTAATATCGTTAACTGTTCCGTTAAAACATGACGTGGTTATATATAATTTGAGTTCCCTAAAAGTCTTAAAAGTTAACATACGACTTCTCATTTCTTTTAAATTTACATTACTTTTTTAACGCTACAAGACAATAATCAAATTTCAATTTTAAATTTTAGAGTATAATGATAATTTTACCAAATATATAAAAATGACTTGAAATATTTAAGCATATGGCATGTTTTAATTTTAATCTTATTGATAAATTATTATATATTATTTTAAATGGTTTTGAATAAGAATTATACATAATAATTTCAACATAAAATTAACTTGATAAATTGCTATTTACTTATTTATTCAATTTAAAATTATATTTTGTTGAAATTTATATATTAATTAAAAATTAATATAATTATCAGACATTATTTTTAAAAAATTAGATGTTAAAATTTATGTAGTACAATAAGAATTTATAATACTTTATTAAATACACTCTTAATCAATAACGATTTTACTTCCTAGAAGTGGCAAACAGAGCAAGTTTTCGGTTAAGGATTACTTTTATTTAGGCAAACTACATTTGAGTAAACTAAATTATTAGTAAATTTATGTTTTAATGACTAATTTTAGAAAATTATAAAATAATTATTTATTTTCTATTTGTACTATTTGCACTAATTAAAACTGTCGTTTCTTTGGTTTTTATAGTTCAATTAATGAAAATGAAATAAATTTATACATCATGAATTGTAAACTCAAAATTTAAATAGCTTTTTATGTATCCAATACTGATTGTCAAATCAACTTAAATTTAAGTAAGCTCCCCTACTAATTGATGAGTATTAATTCACTGTACCAATCACCGAATTATCGTTTAAAGCTCACTAACCAAACTTTTTTAAAATAAACATTTAATAGTTTAGGGATTTATATAAAAAATTTTGAGTAATTTAATAATTATTTCATAAGTGTTTGAAGTTGAGCTGGTTGAGTTGAGGGTAGGCGAGCCCCATTTTGAAATATCCGTTGTTGAATCCAATCTGGTAACTGGAAACTGCTGGCCTAACCAAATTGACGGAGTTAACTAAACTGAGCTAAAACTAAAAGTAAAAACTACCCGAGTTAACTAAACTGAGCTAAAACTAAAAGTAAGAACTACCCAATTCCGACTAGCTCAGCTCAGCTCAACCACACATATGTATGAACATCAATCTCAGCCACAAACACTGTAAAATAGAAAAATTTTGTATTGGGATGGAGATGGGGGTGGGGAAAAAGTTTTGAGATTTCCTTTGATTGAACGATGCAATAATCAACCATCCAAAACATGGTGGCAATAACATCGGTGGAGGCGCTGTTCCCCAAATTAAAGGTGGGAGAATGCGTACCCAAATCCCATTTATTACCACTCTCATCATCTATTCCGCAGCAGCAGCGGCCATTCATTTGCAGAGCTGAAGCGTCGGCAAGTAATGCAAGTACGGCGACAGCGACTGCGTTGGAGCAGAGTGGAGGTGGGAAGATGGTGGTTGAGTTGGTAGGAGCCTTCAACCAGCTGACCCAGGAGATCAACGTGTTATCCAGCAGCTCCTCTCGCTTGCTTTTCAAGTCTCTCAAGCTCTCCATCCCCATCTTGCAGGCCTTGCCTCACGCTGTGGATGGTCGCCCTCTTCTCTCTAAGGCCTTGTCTCTCGCTCTCCTTCTCGCCCATCTCCAGGTACATTTTCTTTCTGGAATTTCTATTACTATTTTTCTATTTTGTTGATTACATGACTATAGGACTGTAAATGAACAGAGTAATTGAATAGTTCATCAACATTTTGATTTCTCTTCATTTTTGTATGTTTATTAAGCTAACTGTACAAAATGATCAGAGGCTCGAACCGGCATACGTTTTGTTTATTTGTGTTCACAATTGTTTGAAGTTGGTTTAATTGTTTAAAGCTATTATTTGATTTTATATAATTATTATTATTTCTGTTTTGTTTTGTTTTTTATATAATTATTAATATTTATGTTACTTATCCAAAAAAAACATATATATATATTTACGTTTACTTGTAGTTTGTTTGTTTGTTGTTCATTAATTGCTTATGAAGAATATGTTCGATTATATGTTGATGAACATATTCGTTTAATGTTTGTGACCGTATTCATTTAATTTAAATGAGTAAACATAAACTGAGAAATGAATGTACACGAACATAATTTTGAAGTTCTTGACATACACGGATCGAACATGAACAAGCAAAACATAAACGAATGAACATAAACACTCAAGCTCGATTCATTTACGGCCCTACAGAGGAATGATATGAGGTCTTCAGTTTTCTTTCTCTTACGCTCTAACCGAATACAACATCATTTGTATGCCTTTGTTTCATGCAAACACTTAAGCTTAGTTTGAAAAATTAACCGTGTTGCATTCACATGATAGGTATGTATTGTATGTGTTTTACTTCTGAAAATGGGTATCAAATATCCTACCATGATTGCAGATGGATGCCGAAGTTATTTCAGCTGGTTTACTCATCCAAGTTGTGGAAGCAGGTGCCATTTCCATCTACCAAGTCCGAGATCGTATTGGCATCGGTACTGCTCATCTTTTGCATGAAAGCTTGCGTTTGAAGAATATCCCTTCCAAAGTTGATGTTTTGGATGATGATAGTGCGGCTGCCCTCCGAAAGTTCTGTCTTACTTACTATGACATCAGGGCTCTCATTTTGGACCTTGCTGTCAAGCTCGATACGATGAGGCATCTTGATTACCTCCCAAGGTATCAGCAGCAAATGCTTTCTCTCGAGGTTTTGAAGATATATTCCCCCTTGGCTCATGCTGTAGGAACCAACTACTTGTCGCTGGAGCTCGAGGATCTCTCTTTCCGTTATCTCTTTCCTTATTCATACCTATACGTTGATACATGGCTACGAAGCTACAAGACTGGAAATAAGTCTCTGATTGACATATACAAGGAAGAGCTGCTCCAAGCTTTGAAAGCTGATCCTATCTTAGTTGACATGGTCAATGGTATATCTGTTAAGGGCCGCTACAAAAGCCGGTACAGCACAATGAAGAAGCTCTTGAGAGATGGGCGTAAGCCGGAAGAAGTAAACGATGTTCTCGGATTACGAGTCATATTGAACCCTAGGTCTGGCATAGACATGTCACAAGTAGGTGAAAGAGCATGCTATAGGACACATGAAATAGTTCAATCGTTATGGAAAGAAATGCCTCATAGAACAAAAGACTATATTGCAAGGCCCAAAGCTAATGGGTATAAGAGCTTGCATATGGCAGTTGATGTAAGCGACAATGGAACACCTAGACCACTTATGGAAATACAAATACGCACTACGGAAATGGACATGTTAGCCACAGGTGGAACTGCAGCCCATTCATTGTACAAAGGTGGCCTAACTGATCCAGAAGAGGTCTGCAGTCTTTAATCTACATTAGTGACTTGGCTAGGGAATAGCAGAATCTATGCTTATATCTCTTTTTAACTTAGTTTAAAGTAATTTTCTATTTGTTTATTCTCAGGCAAAGAGACTTAAGACCATAATGATTGCAGCAGCAGAACTTGCAGCACTGCGGCTTAAAGATTTCCCATCCACAATTCATAAAGGCATCGAGTTTGGTCAAGGAGATGAAGTATTCCGCCTTCTCGACAAGAATGGTGACGGGAAGATTAGCATCGAAGAACTAATGGAAGTTATGGAAGAGCTTGGTGCATCAGGGGAAGATGCCCGAGAAATGATGCAGCTCCTTGACTCAAACAGTGATGGTTCTCTAAGTACTGATGAATTTGACTTGTTCCAAAAACAGGTAAAATGGTTATTCTAGTTTTAATGGAATCATAGGAATTCGGGTTTAATAAGCACTGAACATTTATAATTTCCTACACCCGTAATGCTAACTTTAACCGGCTCCAGAACTTGGTTTACTGGTGTTGAACTAATCGGATGCTTGGATAACTCGGTATATGGCTATTTTTACTTGCTTGTTTTATTAGTAAATGTGGTTCTTTTAACATGTGCAGGTTGAATTTATGCGTAATTTAGAGGACAAAGATGTGAAATACAAGGCGATGTTGAACGACAAGCTCCAACTAGCAGACAACAGTGGGTTGATTCAGGTATATAGTAAAGAATTTGGTGACAGGCTTGCGAATTAGATGACCAATTGTTGAAAGGTAATCTGATTGATCATTGTAGGCCGATTCTATGCCCATGTAAATCATACATACGGTTGTATATGTATATAAGCATACTGGAAAGTTATGATTTTCTTTAGAATTGTAATATTTGAAGAATAGAATATATTCATAAATGAATGTAAATGATACCTGTTATGAATTTCCTGGTTTCTTAATATTATTTATGACTAAAAACCTTCGAATTTTAGGACCTCATAGAAGAAATGTGTGACAAACTCTTCAATCATTTGTTATGAATGTACTTATATATATACTCTTATATTTTATCATTGTTGTGTTATAACACATTAGATATTTATGTGCAAATATTAATCTCTATATAAGGAAAGCATGCAAGGATATATTATTTATGTATTCTCCTAAAGTTTACATTTTGTTTCTAGGGGCCATCAAGGAGGTATAAAAACCATCCTTGATTTTGATTAACGTTTCGTGCCTTCCTTTCTCAACTATAACTCCATTCCTAATCACTGCAATCAAATCCGCACCCTTGATTGTCGATAACCGGTGGCTAACCACTACCGTTGTCCGCCCGACCATAACTCGCTCTAGTGCTTCTTGAACTGCTCGTTCACACTCGGCATCGAGAGCACTGGTGGCTTCATCTAGTAGTAGTATCTTCGGAGCTCTGATTACGGCACGTGCAATCGCCACCCGTTGCTTCTGCCCTCCAGACAAATTAATACCTCGTTCGCCTACCACCGCATTGTACCCCTGTTGCAAGCTGCTGATGAAGTTGTGGGCATTTGCTAATTTCGCTGCAGCCACAATTTCAGCCTCTGTCACATTTCCCGCCTTCCCATATGCAATGTTTGCTCGGATGGTGTCGTTGAATAGGACAGGCTCCTGGCTCACCAAACCCATCTGCTGCCTTAGCCATTTTAGCTGCAACTTTGAGATCTCAATTCCATCTAATGTGATACGACCTGCATCTGGTTCATAAAATCTTTGCAACAATGATATGAATGTTGACTTCCCACTTCCACTTTCTCCAACTAGAGCAACTGTCTGATATAAATGCCACAGCAATTAGATAAGGATTTGCTTGTCAGGTTCAAAATGTTCTAAAGATCATTATACCAAGTAATTCTAAGCTCATTTCGACTCACCATGCCGGCGCGAATCGTCAAACAAAGGTCTCGGAATATTTTAATATCAGGCCTTGAAGGATACTTGAACCTGACATGCCTAAACTGAATATCTCCCTTAACATGTTTCGATCTTTTTCCGCAATTCTGACTAGGGTCTATTTTGGATCTCTGGTCCAGGATTTCAAAAATGGAAGCTACGGAAACCTTGGCTTTACTGGTGTCCGGGGCAAGGGAGTTTGACTGAGAAATACCAATGGCAGTTACACTGAGAGCAAAAAACACCTGCAGGAAATTCACATATGTACGTATAGTTAGGCACTGCAATGAAGGTATATACAGCTCACCTGAAATGGTATCGGAAAACTTACTCGAAAAACCTGATGGAAAGTTGCCTTGCCATGATGAACTACAAGGGCTCCAACATAAAAACTGATAGCATAGGCAAAAAACAGGAAGAAGGATGACATTCCTAAGCCTATGCCACTGATCAATCCATGTCGTATCCCAGCCTTTAAAGGGGCTTCACATTTCTTTTCGTACTGTTTCACCACTTTCTTTTCAGCACAGAACGAAGCAACGGTCCTCATACTCCCGACTGCTTCATTCGCCACTTGGTTGGCCTCCTCATACATTTTCTACATGCAGTCATATAAGGAGTATCACTACTTTCAGTAATTAGTGATACTTATACATATACACACATACATATGCATGTCACAGATACGTCCAATACCATTTGTTCCGCACGTGCAAGTAAAACATAGATAAATACATACATACAGACATGCATACATAAATACATGCATGCATGCATACAAAGAACTGATAATTTATATATATATCCTCAAAAAAGTCACGCATACATATAGGCACATACAGACACAATTTTATTCTCCCTGGATACCTTGGCATTGGCAGTGAATCCTTTCATGGATTTGAGTTGACCGTATCCACTTATCCCTATAAGAGGTAGCAAAGCAAGGATGGCCAGAGCCAGTTGCCAATTTGCTTGAAAAGCAATGACCAGACCGGCGACTGCAGTAGCCGTACTCTGAGCAAGAATAGCCAATGAGTCCCCAACCACCCTTCTTACCAAAACTGCATCCGTGGACAGCCTTGTTCCAATTGCACCACTCGAGTGTTGAGGCTCATCAAACCAACCTATATCCATGTTTACTACTTTCTCAAAGCACATTGATCGCACCCGCTGTATTAACTTACAGCCAGCAATGGCGAAAAAGTAGGTGCTCAACGAGTGAGACAAGAAAGATGCAAAGCCAAGAACAACAAACATTAGTGCCCAAAACTTGGAATCCTTGCTGAGTTCCTGAGGTGGCTCAGAGAACGTTTTGATTATACCAGAAAGCACAGTGCCAAAGATTGGCAATATCACACCATTAGCCACAGCTAGCAGAGCTCCTAAGAGCAATACAGGTATCTCCGGGCTGTTAAGGCGAGCTAGGCGAGAAAGTGGGACTTGTGGAGGTCCTTTATCTGAGGCTTCTGATTTTGAAGGCAATTCAGGCATTGCCTCTTGTGATTTAGTAGTGTGTAGAAAATGACGATGAGGAGCTGATAAGGATTGGGGACCAATTTCTAAAGAATCATGAACTGATATATCCCGTTTCATCTCTTTGCCAATATCTTGCAACCTTAGGAGCTGGTTGTACAATCCTTTACGATCCTTGAGTAGCTCTGCATGTGAACCTGATGTAGAAAGGAAAGGAACTATAATTATATATCAAGTTTCAGGTCTTGTTCAAATTATTTCAAGTTGGGATTCTTTTTTTCAAGTCATTTTCGAGTTCCCCATGATACAATAACTCACATATATGAAAAACTGAAATCACCTTTTTGAACAATCCTTCCCCGATGAATAACTGCGATGAAATGTGCATTCATTACGGTGCTCAAGCGATGGGATACAACGATGACAGTTCGGTTGAGCATGGCTCTTTCCAGTGCGCCTTGAACGATCCTCTCGGATTCTCCATCGAGAGCGCTTGTAGCTTCGTCTAATAGTAGAATTCTGGGGTTTTTCAGAATAGCTCTAGCAATGGCGATCCTCTGTTTTTGTCCCCCAGATAGCTGAATGCCTTGCTCACCCACCATTGTGTCTAGTCCCTGCACCCATCAAAAGCCATTGCAGTTTAGGGGTTTATTTTAAATATGGACTATAGTATGGGGATTCCCGGCGTAAATAACCCCTTCATAATGCAGCAAAAAAATCATTTGGCGGGCCAGCTTCAACAAATTAAAGATAATTTACAAACCTGAGGCAATTTAGAGATGAAGTCAGCGGCATTGGCAAGCACAGCAGCAGCTATTACATCTTCACTGCTCGCACCCTCCCTTCCATACGCTATATTCTCTCTAATGCTCCTCGAACCAAACAACACTGGTTCCTGCGAAACCAGCCCTATTTTCCGCCTTATCCATTTAAGCTGCAACTTTCTCAGATCAACACCGTCAATCAGTACCTCCCCAGTCATTGGATCGTAAAACCTTTCTATCAAGCTAATCACCGTCGATTTCCCACTTCCACTGCGTCCCACCAGAGCGGCTGTTTTACCGCTGGGTATAAAAAGAGAGAAGCCTTTAAGTATTAGCTCTTTGGGTCTTGCTGGGTAGCTGAAATAAACTTCCCTTAGTTCGATTTGGCCTGAAATATCACCCATTTTTCTTCCCTTTGGGCTATATACGTCGATCTTTGGTTTCCTTTGAATTACCTCGAACATCTTGAAGGCTGCAGCTTGCCCTGCAGCAAAGGCAGTCAAGCATGTAGATGCCAGTCCTAGATTCCTTCAATCGTACTCCAAACAAAGATTTTTAATGTCAGAATATCATGCATTCTGTATATTTAATTATATGTGTTTGAGTATTAAATTGATAAAATTTATAAATATGGAGGGTTAAATTTATTGAATTATTTAGAATTAGGATCAAATTGATGGAATGTATAAGTATTGAGGATTAAATATGCTATTATACCAATTAGAAAAACACCAAAGTTCTGCTGGGCAATCAAAATAGAAACTACCTAAAGTAGCCGAAATGATGATTAAAACAGAAATATACTAATAATTGGATCATTAATTTTATAATTTATCCTAGTAATTATTTCATGAAACCCATTAAAAAAACCTGCTCAAATTGGCCCAACTTTTTAGTGATTACTCTAAACATTTCAAAATGATGATATAAGGGTCTAGCACTTACAAACAAAAATCTCAACTGAAGGCCAATTTTTTTTTTTTTTTTGAAATGTTAAAACAAGGACCGTAATGTGTTTTACTCTAAATATATTAGTATTCACATAATTTTTATTATAAACTGGATTAAAGTGAGAAACCTTCATTCGAGAACTTTTGTAAAAGTTAGACTCTTGTGTAACCATTTTAAAAAGGTTTGACACTTATTTGAACAACTGATATAAGGTTGGGCATTAATTTGAACATTTAGCCAAAAACCTTGATAGAAAACTTACAAGGAGCTAATGACAACAGCAAAAATGACGTTGATGACAGTCCCTGCAGTGTAGCCTTTGTCCAGCATCATTTTCCCTCCATACCAAAAAGCAAACCCATAGCTGCTGAATAAAATACACATCAACGTCCCAAATCCCACTCCTGATACCACACTCTCTCGCACCCCCCATTTATAAGCTTTCGACAATGACTGGTTGTAGCTAGCGATGGCCTGTTTCTCGCCTGCAAATGATGCAACCTGTTATTAGGGCAGCATTACGCTTGTTTTCATTTTGTAGTTCCCATAACATAAAACCCAAATTGCTACCATATGTTGCCTACAGTTCTTATTGAGCCGATTGTTTGTTCAGCGATGGTGGCCGCACTTGAATACGAAGCTTGTCCACGGGATGCAAAGCTGCCTGCCACCTTATGCAAGATAGCACCAGAAATGAATAATGGTGGGATTGAAGACAACAGTACAAAAGTGAGTAGCCACCCTCTAACCAAAGCTACGACAAAGCCTCCAGTGAATGCAGCCACTTGCTGTATGAAGCTTCCGACCTGCCGTACATAAATCATGCAACACAATAATTTTTTTAAATTTCTCACTAAACATACCCAAACTATGAACTTCATTTTAAATTGGTCCCTAAATTTCAAATCATTATAATTACATCCTAAACTATTGAGATTATATCAATTAGGTTATTTCGTTATTAAAATCATTAGTTTAACTGTTAAATGACATGTTAGATTTTATGTGACATAATCTAAAATGAAAATTTTAAAGAAAAATAAATATCGTAAAAATGGTGTTTAATTTAAAATTCTTAGTTTTAAGTTTTCTAAGTTTTTTACAGAACTTTATCATTAACTCTTTTTTAGTCTTTATATTTGACTTTACTTTTAAAAGTTATACGATAACGTTTTATTTTTAAAATTTATTTTAAATTTAGATACATAAGATTTGACATGTCATTTAACGTTTTAGTTAACAATTTTAATAATGAAAGGATCTAATCGATAGAACATTGGTAGTTTGAGGATATAATTAAAACATTTTGAAGATTGAAGGTCAATTTACAATGATGGTCATAGTTTGGAGATATCTGGTGCAATTAGCCTATTAGGCTTTTTAAATATTTTGAAAATTTCAATTAAGCACTAGTTTTTTTGGAAGTTCTCATTAAGTATTCAAAATTTTGAAAATTTAAATTAAACCCCTCAGTTGTTTTTGAATTTTTCATGGAACCCGTAAATTTTTAAATTTTTAATTAAACCCCTTGAATAAACGACATAGAAAGCTAAAAAAATGCTTCTTTTCTTTTCTTTTCTTTTTTGGCTAACTCTAAATAGAAAACGGATTGTATAAAAATGTAATACCATGTTATCTATATCTTTTTCTAACGGGAAAATGACAAATCAGATTCTAATGACATGTTTTGGTGTAGTGCATTATATATACCTTCTCTCCAATGGCATCTCGGATAAGAATGGTGTCGCCTGACATCCTCCCGATCACTTCTCCGCCGGTGATCACATCGTCAAAATAGCTGATATCCTGCCTCAATATAGTCTTGAGGTATAAACTTCTTATTCTTGCTGCCTGCCGCTCTCCGGTGACCATCCAAGATGCCACCTCTGCAACAAACATTTAATTAATCCATCATTCTCATATTTGTTTCCTCTCAACTTAAGCTTAATTATCAAATTTATTATAAAGTAATTAAATACTATATATATATATATGCTTACGCAAAAATGATACCACGGCTGATGCCACAGCTAAGTACAAAAACTTGAGTGACACCTGAACATCATAGAATATTTGTGAATTAAAATAAGTTTCCCATCATGCCAAAAAAACCACTAGCTAATTTTAAACAACAAATAAATACGAGGAATTTATTGTTATATATCAATCAATTGAATCTTACTTCGATTAGTATAAGAATTATTGTCAATATAGAAGGACGTGAATTTAAATGTGTTAAAGCGTATTATTCTGAATAATACATAATTCAAAAATTTTAAACCTCTACCCGACGGTGGGTGGTGGTTTAGTGAGTACCGGAAGATGTTGGGGGTACATACCTGTGTAACATCGTGTACGGCAGTAGCGGTGGTCACACTTTTCCCGATGGAATCAACTAATTGGCCGAAGAATATGGTCATAACCGGCATACATACCCCATTTCCCACGGCACTTATTGAACCCACTCCCATCAATCCATAATCCAATGAATCCGCATACGAAAACAGTTTCCAATATGCTACTGCCCTCCTTCCATCTTCCTCCTTCTCCTCCTCCCTCATTTTTAAACACTTCAACTTGCAGCTGCAACAGAAAGAAAGGAAAAAGAAAGAAGAACCTTGTTGATTGTTAATTTGTTGTTTTAAGCACTAATCAAAACATGCATGCATGGCAGGACCATAACATGCGTGAAATGAAGGTGGGAAGAAGATTAATGGTGGAGGCTGAAGGCAAAGGCAACAAACGAGGGAATCAAGGAAGAAGAACAATGAAGAAACAATTTATTTGGAATATTACTGCCGATCGATGGAGCAAGAAGACGATACTCGGAATATTGGGCGACGGAGGTGGGAACAAAACAAATTTACTTTGATCCATAATGTACTATGCATCGTTTATCACAACGCTGTTTAATTTTGTTTATCTATATCTATTTTACTGTGATACTCTATACGACCATAGGTTGGCAATTGGCTTGCCCATCATCATTCTACCCAGCTATGCTATTATTATTTTATGATTTTGTTTTCAAGAGAAGGGATTGTATATCATACTTATTTCTTTCTAATAGGAGAATGACAAATCGATATCGAATTAGGAAAATATCGATACCCTTGTTCTAGTGATTGTTTTGGAAATTTTGTTAAGCATGTTTAATCATTATTATAATTAGTTCATTTAAAGTATTTTTGGCATGTTTTAATGATCTCAAAAAGTCCAATATACATACATTATTGGACCTTTTGAATAACAGTCGAGAAGACCTTATGAAACTTGAATACTTTCGCATAGAAGATGTAAAATAAATATTGGGCATTCTAGAAAAGAAGTAGAAAAAGCATTTCGAAATTGATTTATTAAAATTTTTAAATTGATATTTACTTGATTAAAAATTTATAAGATCACTGAGAAGAGGATGATTTCTTAACAATGTGACAATTTACCATGAGTATGACATGAGACAATAGTGTGGCATCCTGATATTCAAGCTTGATGACCAGGCCAAGTATAGGGTGTTACATTTCCAATAGGAAAATAACAAGTCAAATTTAGATAAAAATGACGTGGAATCATAATTTTATACAATATTTTTTCTTGTATTTAATTATCCAAATATATGGATATAGCAAAAATTATAGTATTGCGTTAAGAATTTTGGTATCTAAATCCGGAATTTGACGACCTGTCACCATTGACTGCCGCTCTCCAACGAACAACCAATACTAAAAATCAACCTTAACATTATTTTTTCTATTTTCCTAATCTGACATCAATTTTATCAAAATAAGTATTAATTTTCCTAGATTTACAACTAAACTTTCGACCTCTTTTTCTTCGATCACTATTTTCAGTCGTCGGATCGGTCTAAAATTTAAGTATGTTGCCTCCTCTTAAACTATTATTTCATTGTTTGGATTTGTCAAAGTGACCTAAAATTTGCATGAGAAATCAACAACTCCCCCTCTCTTATTCTTCAAGAAAACTAATTATTTCTTTTGCTTTTGTTATTCAACATTGATTTTTCAACTTGAAAAAAAATTCTTCTCTGTTTTTGCCTCAAGATTCAAAATGATTGAGAAAATTTTGTTTGTATGAAAGGATTTTCATCTCCATTTTTGTTTGCATGGAGAAATTTGGGTGTTAAAAAAATTCTTTTGGTGTTGGTTTTTATTTGAAAAAGAGAATAACTTTGAAAATTATTTTTTGGGTTTAAGCTCTCAATGTAACACCCTACACTCAATCCGAAAGACAATCGAATGCACAAGGTTACATTGATTATCGAAATAACCTCAAATAAATCGAAATAGGTAAATTCACGATTATTGAACTTGTTAAAATGATATTTATAAGCATTCAAACATATTTGATAATAGCTAAACAGAATTACAACTAAAATGACCTTAAAAACAACATTTGAACTCAAAATGCCAGAAACAAGAGTTCAGTACCGACACCTAACCCCTATGCATCAATACCTTAACCAATAATTCAGATAGACTATTACAATGATCTAGATTCCGATACATATATCTATGTTCCAATATCTCATAGTTCAATAGGATAATTCAAGATTAAATCTCAAAAGATGATTGATCATAGTGATTGAAGTAAAATTCAAATAATTTATTAAATTTGAGAAAATCCAAAATTGTAACTTTAGTTTGATAAAGTATTTGTCTCCAAATTTTACTTAATCATGGTTCGACACAATTTTGTGCGATGGGTGAAAACAATGTTCAAGAAACTTCATTTCATTCTTGAAAAAATAGAATGGTAGAGAAAAGGAAATAAGAGTCTACTATATATTTTCATAGAAAATTAAGATAATAACATTATTATTAATGGTTGGTGAATTTTTTTCAATCAAATTTAATTTGTAATTTTAAAGTTCTATACTGTACTCAGAAATCAAACAAATTAAGTGAAGCTACCTCTACTTCCAAATGTATTGGAGCCAGCACATACACTAATCAAAGATCAAAGTTTCCAATTTACTAAGAAACTATAAAACCCATAAGTTAAAAAAGTGAAAATTCATTACAAAAAACAAAACAGTCCAAATCCCATACAATGCAGTTGCTCTGCTCACCCCTAATTCAACTATTTCTTTTTCCTACCACCACCAGCCTTGAGCTTTTTACTATTAGTTTCTTTACCTGTCTTCTCAGGTATTTCCTGTCACAGTGGTAAAAAAAAAATTCATGTAGAGCACAATATTCTATTAAAATAAACAGTTTAACAAGTGACCAGAAGACAAATACAGTTTCAGCGTCGTGAGCAAAATGGAGACACTGCGATAAAATAGCTAACAAGATATACAATAATCCAAACTTGGGTTTCTTACCCTAACAATCATTGAATAAAAGGAGTTCTACGCCTTCTAATCATCACAAGTATCAAAGGTTCTTATACTACGTTCACTTTCCTATTATTAACGGTATTAATGATAATGATAACATTAATATAGTGTTCAATAACTAAGATGAGCACAGATTTGTTCTAAGGTTCATGGTCTTCAATAGCCTTGGTAATTTTGGATATAACATGATTGCATCACATAGGAAAGAAAGATTAAAACACGAGATAGCATGAGAAAATTATACACGAATAAGAACGATTTGTTAACATGTCAAAATTTCTCCAACACAAATTCTTAATGTGCCAAGATTTATATAACACGGTTTAACACATCAATATACAAGAAAACAAGACATAAATATACGAATTGCCAAGTCCCGTTTCAGCTTCATGAGCAAAGCAGAGACAACCCTTGAAAATACTAGTGGAGAGAATATCTTGAGTTTAGAGTTCGTTAAGGAAATTAAAGCGTGCATTGGGTTCCTTGTCAACCGTGCACTGAACTTATAAAAGCCAAATACCTTTCATACTTTTCCCTTTATAAAGATTATCTAACACCAAATATATTTCTCAACTTCTTTTTCCAAAAAAAAACACCAACCTTTGTACTTTTTATATGACCCCTTTCTATTATTAAAATAAAATTATTATAAAACAACAAAACCCCACGTAAGACAAACTAAGTTATACAAGGCCAAGCAATAAAAAACATAACAATATGTACCCAAAAATGCAGAATTAAAAGAAAAATGAAGTTGCATGATACATGAAATGCAACCAGTCAAAATAAATAAAAATGCACTGGATCGGCCACCAGGTAAGAAGAAAAGTACAATATAGTGATAGTTAATCAAAATGCTTAGTGGAGCTATACCTTTCGTTTAATTGGTGCAGATGTGTTAGCAACTGGCTTGAAAAAGGACTCTAGTCTGGAAAGAGAAGGGTAATGACATAGTAAGCATTAGAACAGAAACTTATAACGTCATTTTATGTAACTATGCACTACTTACCGGCCCTGTGAAGACTTGTTCTTGGCTGCTTTAATTTTCTCTACTCCCTAGTGAACAAAAGAAATAAAGATGAAAAGATTTTTTTATCAATTTAACCAAAAAGATCATAACAATTTGATTTAATAAGAGAGGAAATACCTTCGTCACTCTGTCAATATTGAATCCATTTTCATTCACCAGAAAGGTAATCAACCCCTAGAAAAAATTGACAAAATAATGCAGCTGTGTTAAACAAAGATAGGTTACACATCCCCTAGAACGATATATGTAATTAGGATAGGAATTACACACTTCAAGATCTGGAGGACTCCACTTCATCTCAAGTTGCTCATCGTCCATGCAGACTAATGGTTCTTTAAAAAGCCGTCGAGCCTCTTCATATGGCCAATCATCAGGTATTGAGTACCTGAAGATGAAAAATGTTTTTATTCATATAAACTAAAATTAGTTAGCGTACAAAAAGAAATCTGTGTAAATCATTCTACACCACACATAAACAATCCAGACCTCTCTTTGTTTATGTTCTGAAGTATTTCCTCTATAGATCCATGTTGACGAATTAGCTTTAAAGCTGTCTGTCCCCCAATACCTGGTAATAGCTTGAGAACAACGTCATATACCAGCTACATAACCCAAATTTTGAGTGAATCATGTAACATTAAGGTCAGACACTCTAAAGGAAACCCCAGCATACCTCGAATACTGTCACAATAATCACATCCGGAAAGAATGCACAAGTCAATGAATTGATCCATTGTAAGATTCAGCTCTTCCAAAACCTAACACACATCTCCGTTAGAAAATCAAACTCAAAATCAACAAAGTACATGAGTGTATAATGCTTAAAGCACCTTTGCAACATCAAACTCCATGACTGGAACTTTTCTTGAGCTAGGGTCCATTAAGTGTCTAAGAAATTTAGGAGTTCCAAAGGTTAAAGAGTCCATGTCCTCAGAAGCCACAGCATAAACCTGATAAATATGAAGGCATGATTTCAACTCCTAAGGCCATATATAGTACTAGGTTATCAAGAATAAATGGTGTATATACTGAAAATTAAATAGGCTGCATCTTAAAATGGCATTAGAAAAAATTTGAACTTTTTCAATCTCATAAAGGTAAATAGAATTATTACATGTCAGTTTTCAGGACTGGTAAGCCCCTAGATAAACAACTTATCATGACCTACTGGATACTTGCCTTTCCAGATTTGCAGAGTGCAGCGCATTGAGCCTCTGCTTCAGAAGGAGCCTGTGAAAAAATAAAACAGAATTCCGTAGAATGAATCTAGCTTCTAAACCCAAAACTGAAAACCCCACATTCAAACAAAGAACACTCACATCAATCACAGGCACCCCCATAAGTCTTAAAAGCCGTTTACAGTCTTCATTATGCTGCCTTGTCACCTGGAAACAGTAGAGAGCAATAAAGCCAACATCGCACTTTGGCACAGTTCTATTTTAACCAGATCTTTTGTATTTATGTCATGACTAAACATCCAGAAATAAATACCAAATAAAACAGTGAGCTATCACATCTACTATTGGGAGAAAATGGATGAGAAAAGAACTCACTTTTACTGTCCGCTTGCTGAATTTTTCAATGTCCTCCTTATTTCCAGTCTAATAATAAAAACAACAGCACCTTAATTTTCCGTAGTGGTGAAACAACAAAAGAAAACTTTACTTATCACTCCATGTGTGACCAAAGAAAAATACCTCCATGGCTTCTTGCAAATCCTCAGTAGCATCTGCCCTCTTTGAGTAACTACATGACAAATTTAGTATAAAAATTATGAAAATGCAACATTCTACTCATCAAGCTCCGGTCATATTGAAGGAAACCAGCAAAAAACAATTTGAATAATTTGCAATAAAGTACCGCTTAGCAAGCTCTTGTTTTTTCAAATCTGGAGGCTGCCCATCAAAAACATAGCTGAAAGAAAATACCACAAGCATTAGCAAATAAAAGGCCTTTGGGATGTGGTACCGTATAGGCAGCATAAGGCAGAAAATATCTGTGTTAAAATAACTGACTAATTAACTTCTAAGGAAAATGAAAAGAAAAGGGAAAGAAACACATTACACAGGTTTAAGCCCAGCTTCAAGAAGCCGAATTGTCCGAGTAAACATGCCTTGCAAATGACTAAGGATTACGCCAGCAGAACCCATGTAAACATTTTAAGAACCAAATAATGAAAATGTAATTGAAAAGGTAAAAAATAAAATAAGAATCAGCTAACGATAGTTTTGAAAGATAAAAAAGAATTAATGAATGAAGAGAAAAATATATTAAAAACCTGGTAACTTCACCGGCTTCATTGGTGAGCATTTCAGTCCCCATACGACCCACCACAATCTACAGTCAACCCAAAATTTAAAAAAAAAAAAACATTATTAGTTAGTCTTAGCTCTCAAATGGATATAAAAGAGAAAACTTTCATTTTTTTTCTTTTCGAGGGAACAATATACGAACGAGAAATTGGTAAATGCTCATGCTGGCGTCGATGGCAATCTTGCGGCCGAAATAGCTCTCTAATTTCTGTTCCTTCATGGCCTTTGGCGCATTGTCTGCTAGAAGCTTCGTTAAACCCTAATCATGAAATTCAAATGCCAAAACATCGATCAATATTCAGATAAAGAAAACCCCAATTTAATTATTCAAAAAAAGTTAGAAACACTTAAAAAAATCACCTTAATACCCATTGCTGGTTGAGAGAGAACGTGGAAGAGCAGAGGAGTAGTGACTACAACCGCTAAGGATTTGGCTTGGGGTTTTGTGGAGAAGCTAAAGTGAATTTCCTTCGCTGTGTTAGAGAGTTTTTCCCTCCTTTCCAATAACTATTATTATACAATGACACAAGCTTCTGAAATTAATTTGGGTAAATTGCATCACAGGTCATCAAAGAATGATTAAATTTATATTTAGTCATTTAACTATAAAAAGTTACAAAATAATCCAGAATCCAGCAGCCAACATTTACGCCAACCTCCCCTCACCGACCACCATTCGCCAACAGTTTAAGCCTAAAAAATACATCCCTAAACTCATTTTTTCTTCCTATTTTCAAACTTAACTCCTGTTTCATCCAAATCAGCTTTGATTTTCCTAACTACACCCTGTGCTTCATTTTCACCACTAGGATCTTCCAAAAAAAGGCATCAAAGAACTCAAAACTTGTATAGGCAAGAGAGAGTACGAAGTAAGGTTTTGAAGGGGTCACTTCAGTCAGGTTTTTTTAGATTCTTTGAACCCTCCATCATAGTTTGATTAGGCTCTGTTCAATTCTAGATTTTTTCATATTATTTTGTTTTGATTTTTAAAATTTATTTTGATAAAATGAAATTTATTTTATGGCTTTTGAATATTATTTGACAAATTTTGAATGCATATTTCATAAATATATTTAAAAACCAATAATTTTTTAAGAATTTTTAAATTATTTTCACTATTTTAAATTTAAAATATTTATTTTTATATCGTAATTAATTATATATTAAATAAAAATAGAATTTAGTTCGATTTCAAATAACTGCGATTTTTAAACTTACATTCTATAAATCGTCCAAATATATCGATTCATGTTAGTTTTTGTCTTAGTCGATTTTCTTGCTTAACTCTAAGGTTTTGGAATAAAAGGGGTCATGTACCATAGTGTTACTTTTAGTGTGCATGAGCTTTTATAAGCTTCGTTCTTCCTGCCCAAGGACAAGTGCCTTGTATCTAATGGTTTTGCGTAAAAGCTTCCATCCGAAAATTTAAGGCAACCAAATCCCTTGTTCATTTCATACTAACTACTTGAGTTGAATAAGAAGCTCATAGTAACTTCAATAATAAAGGAAAAGGTGCTTCATAGAAGAGTGTGTGCCATGCAAGTGAAATTCCCTTGTGAGGCCTTTGAGGTCTGTTCCATTATGTGTATGGGCAACTAGCTAGCCCTTGGTGGGGCTTTTTTTATTTTGGATAGCCTACACATTAATCTTATTTGTTTGTATTTATTTGAGTTCAAGGTCATGCTTATTTATTTAATGGGTGTTGACAATATGAATTGAAAAACCGTTTGCAGTACAAAGATCGGTGTGAATTAGGGTTTAACAGAAACAAAAGAGGTGAACTTAACTTTTCTTGTCAAATTGGGTTGGAGATTGACAATCGAAGATGAAACCTAATGGGCGCAAATCCTAAGAAATAAATATTTATTCGACTCAACCAAGCAACACTCCAATACAATCAGAAATAACTCTTAGTCATTGTGAAACATCCTCTATGCTAAATTAATCATTTAAGATAGTGGTGTAAATGAGACATGTGGACTTCTAAGCTACTTGAGTTTGACTCAAAAATTTGAAATTGATTAGGTAATTGTTGTGTTGAGTCAAGCTCAATCTCAAGTAGCTCAAGCTATCAAGTGAACTAGACTTGAGCACCTTAATGTCCATTTTGAATAGCTCACAAGCTTAATTGAACTTTTAATTTTTAATATATGTTTTTAATTTTTTTATATTATTAAATTATAGTTTACCCTTATTATATCTATCTATAGATATATTAAGTCATTAACCGTGTTAATGTCACGAGTCAATCAAATACCAACTAGGTTGGGAAAAGACTAAAATACTCTTTATGTAGAAAGTAAGATATATCATTGTGAGTGTGATGTATGCACGGATGGGTTGAAACTCATAAATTAATTTCACCAAAGTTGTAAAGTTTCAACTTTAGAAGATCAGTCGACTTGCAATGCATTTTTGGATGGGATCCAAGCATTTCTTGGTTGAGATATGTTCTAAATGGTAAAAATATATATCTCTTAGCTTTGAAATGTACTTTGAATCGCCTTATTTCAACTTCGAAAGCTCAAAATATGGCTGTTGCAGTGAAGATTACACAAGCAGAAAATTTTGGACATGTTCATTATAGAAATTATTAGTTTTAGACTTTTTTTAGCTTTTAAATCATATTAGGGTGAAAAATAAAACTTAATTTTGATTATATATAATTCCAATAATGTATTTATTAAGTCTTATATTGTAACATCCCTCGCCCGACCCGATCGTCGGGTTTGAGCTATAGGATGTCACATCCGTTGCCGAAACAACAACTATCAAAGACATTATAAATAAATCATTTAAACATTCAAACATTCCATAAAACACAGTTACCGCATGCTATACAAACTTTTCCGAGTCTCAATCGAGCTTATGAAAGCTCTTTTGTTGACCCAAGCATAAAACAGGACCAAATTGCAAAGTGTTAAAATTTTAGGGTCAAAACGGGACAAAGAATATGACTGTGATTTCTGAAGCTCGCGCGCCAACTGGAGCATATGCCATATGAGCCAAAGAGAAGGCCATTGCTCTTGATGTGATTGATGGTTTATTACATGATTAATTATATATTAAAGCTCCCTTTGTTATTGTGATTTGATATATTAGGCAAACTTTGTCAAGTTAAATAGTTTAATATGTTTAATTGTAAATCGAGATAAATTTCTCGTTTAAACACATGTGAACTTACTAAGCATTTGAAATGCTTATTTCATTGTTTTTCCCTTTCCCTGTAGATTTCATCTTACAGAACTCGTCAAATCAGATCCATTAAGAGCTCACACTATCCTATCTCCGAATTTGTAGATGTTGATCAACTTGAACTTGAGTTGTGGCATGTATATAGGTGTCTTAATGCATATAAATGGTTTGGTTACTTATGTTAATGTTTTAAAGTTCTTTTGAGATGATCATGATATTAAATTTGCCTTGTTGAAATGGTAAATGTTTGAATTAGCAATGCTTGTGTTAAGTTGGCATGGAATGTTTGATTAGCATACTTGATGTACATACCTATATAGCAAATGAAATGGTAAGGTTGAATGGGAATTGACTTGGTAATGGATGGGTAAATGCATGGATGGTTAGGTTGAATTGTACAAGCTAAATTGGTATGTTTTGAATATCAATTGTAGTTGTCTTAAATTGGTTGAATTGAGACGAAGTTATGAAATGTTTGGTATGTATTTTGGTATGATTTTATGCAGGTAAGGTTGTGCAATTATGCACCAAACTTAGAGTTTGAAAGCTTAACATGAAATAAGTACCAAAAGGCTTAATTTTTGTCAAAAATAGAGAGCTCGTCTCGATGACCATATTTTCTCGTCGCAATGCCGACAAATAGTATATGGCATTGCGACATTGAGTGGCCTGACGTCATGATGTGGCAAACTGTTGGTGGACTACTTTGACAACGGTTGTGACATATATGTTGGAAAAATATGGATATCATTTATACGATAAGAATAATTACATGACATAATTTACTATCACAAAATTTTAGCTCAAATTAAAATTGATGCTTTAGTTATTAAATAAAATATTGGTCAAATATGTGTAGATACTCTAATAACTAATTTCTAAATGATGATGGTCTAATTAGAAATTAAGGTTAACATACAAAAGTTATATATCAAGGTTATGGTCCCAATACACATATGTAACTTTTTAACATCCCATTTTAAGAAAGAGAGAGTCACCTTCTCTAAAATACTTGTAAGTTAATTTGGAATATCAAAACCACAAATATTTCTATATATCGATGGATTCATGTACTCTTCCTCATCTAGTTTTATGATTTATTTGTTTTTGATGATCCGCATAACAAATCTGATTTATAGTTTATATTTTTGATTTATTTATTACAATTTTTTTCACATTTTAGATTAATAAAAGTTTAATTACGTCTGAAGAAGTTTATGTTACTTACTTTACAAGATAGTTAACTAAGCCTTAAAAGGTTTAGTAATTACTTAGAGTTCAAGTAGGACTTATACATGCTTACTAAGCATGGCCAACCACCATAATATGTAGTATGCTTGATTTTTTATTAATAAAATACTCCAAATGAGAATTTCTTACAAGATTAGTTTCTTGTTTCTTTCTTCATAGCTTTTGCTTCAAATCTTCAAGTTTGTAAAGGAAGTTTAACATAGCTTAAACATGCTTAATTCAAGCCAATTGGAAGGGTTGATTAAAGGCTAGTATAGTTCTTTGTTGGTGCGCAAATTCGCCAAAAGAGGTTAAGCTATTTATCTAACTATTTGTCATCAACATCATCTATATTCTTTTTATCAATCCATCTATCATCTTTTGTTGTTTTTTTAGTTCTTTATTCTTTATTTTTACCTTGATTTATCATCTAATCATTGTTGAAAATTTTCAAGTCTGAATTCAAGAACTTTGGTCTAAAAGTTACTCTTGCGAGAAGTTACTTAGGTTGCAAGAAAGAGTCATAAACTTTAAGTTGATTGTTCAAGCTCTTAAAATTCAATCTTGGACTTTCGCATTATTTGGTATTAAAGCCTAGGATTCAATGTTCAACTTCATCATTAACTTGACACCTCTTGTCCAAGAATAAGCCCTTGAAGCTTTCTTGCATGCCTTAAACTGAAAACAGTCAAGATTTGCTTCTTACCTTATTTCTTTAATTTTTTTTTTCAAATTTTGTTTTATTTTTTCAACTATTTTAAATTTTATCATACTTAGTTAGTACTTGCATCGGCTAAAATGAAAAAGAAAGTAAAAGCTAAAAAAAAAATAAAAGAATTTATTCATCCAAGTGAACTTTGGGCTAAAATTTCTTAGATCTTACATTCAATATATCCATTGACTTTGTCTTATTTTTTCATAATTTTTTCCACCTAGAACACCGAAAACTAATCACTCGAAGTTGGGTAGTTGTTTCTAGGATTTTGACCATTATAGCCTATTTTCTTAATTCTTAGAGTCAAGATTTTTTGTTTCCTTGCTTTTATGGATTCTTATGCGTTCACTAACACCTTATCCTTCTTGTGTTAGTAGGTTTAAAGAAAAGTTGTACATTCCTTCTTCCACGTATCCAAGCCTCTCATTAGCACCCTAGAGCATAGAAAAACTTTGCTAGCAGAAGTCTTCTCTTATTTCTCAATAATTGAAGTTTGATTAAGTATTATAAGAACTTAGTAAGTTACAAAGTCTTGCTCCCTTGTTAAGCGCTTAGGATTAGACAAACTTTTCTTTTTGAGAGCTAATGGTGAGGATTTGTTTTACATTTGTTTTTTCTTTTTACGTTGTTTGTAAGTGTTTTTTTTTATTTCAAATAATAAACAAGTGTCAACAAGATTTAAATGAGAGGTTTAGACTTCACGAAGAGAGACCAGCCCAAAATGATAGACTTCATGCCAATATGAATTAACAAATGGCTTAAATAATCGAATTAATGCACCAAATATCAAGATCTTTGAACAAAAGTCAGTAAGGAAAAACTCAAATTTCCCATCCCAATTGGGATGATCGTGAGGTTACTCAAAGGGGAAGGAGAGTCGATTGTGGAATAAATTATGGTGATGATAACTATCCTGTTGTAATCACCAGGAGAGATAATGATTTAGTTCCATCAAATTGAAGATTCCTCCATTCCAAGGCAAGATTGACCTCAATGCCTACAATGAATGGGAGAGTAAAGTTGATTTACTATCATGTTTTATTGGGGGTTATTTGGGCACCATAAAATTAGGAGTATATCTTAAATCCATATTAGAGTTTGTCCTCAGTCCTCACTATGCTTTAAAAGGATAAATTAAAGTTTTGTTAATAATAGTAAATATAATGATTCAACTATTAACTAAATGGCTAGAGCGAAGAAGGAAAAATCAAGAAATTTAAAATAACCGAAATCAAGGTGTTTTAACGACTTATGGAATATAAGTTAAAAATTATGATTACACCAATCAAATTGAATTTTAAAATTAAGCTGCATTTTATTTATTATTTAATTTAAATTTTTATGATGTAAAAATAAATATTTTATATTTAAAATACTAAAAATTAATTTTTATATAAAATATTTTAAAAAACATCATTTAAGAATTACTAATTATTTTATTTACTTGAAAATTTTCTAAAAGTATTCATGAAAAAATTCGAAACTTACTAAATAATTTAAATTTTTATATAAAATTACTTTTCATTTACTTTTAAAATTCACACATGCATAAAAATTACTATAAAAAATATAAACATGAATATGTGATTAAAAGTCATATAAATTCAACCATCACATGAATACTAAATATTTTTAAAATAAACTGATTGAGTCTTAATTGATTGGCATGAACATTGTTATCAATATAGTAGAATGATGAATTTTAATTTAATACAATTATAAAGATAAAAATTTTATTTTATTTCAATTGGACTTAAAATATAAATATATGTATTTCTTTAATAAAGAAATATAATTATACGTTAAAATAATATTAATAATTTATAAATATGAAATAAAACCATATTTTTCTTTACAAATCTAAAACAAAATCAAAATTTATATATCATATAATTTTATTTAAACTAAATTCATGATAGCTTTACTATTTATCATCACAAAATTAATATTTTATCATATTTACTATTTTTATAATATTTTTATCATATTTAATGCACTCGAATTTTTGTTTTACTGCACTAAACACGAATATCAATCAAGTTAATTCTGTATTGGCAAATTATTTGTTGGGAGTAAAGCTGTATTTTTTTTACTATGCTTTTGTAGGTACATCATAGAATGGTGGCATTTTGCTAGTGTCATGTTCCTCTGGTTAATTTAATTTAAGTTAAATTTAATTAAAATTCACATTTTAAATGATAGTGTTGTTCTGTTCTATGATCTCTCGACATCTTGTAAGCTTCTCCGTCGGATACGATTCTCTCCGATTCCTCCATCAGATCAGAGGCTTTAAAGCCGTTTCCGGTCAGCTGATTATTGCTTTTTCCTTTAATTTTTTCAATCCTAATAATCTCTCTTTCTTTTGCTTCTTTTATAATTACTGCTTCTCCACTTTCTTTCAAAATCCTCACCAAATTTAATCGACGTTTAGGCTGGAAACTCCGATGGAATGGCATGATTTTAGTCGCTTTGATTGGGCTAGATCGAGTTAGGACTTAGGCAGACAGGTTTATGAATTTATGCGGCTTAATTTCGTTGTTATTTGTCATTTCATGTGGTCTGTGTTGCTCTTTCCATAACTGCAACTCTTTGATGAACAAGAAATTTCCCTAACTTGCCTCATCAATATTCTGATTTTCGATTTTGCCTTTGCCGTCCTTCGAAATCTCAAGTGAACTGGACTGTAACACACTATTTTGTTGTGTAACGCGCCTGCCCCTCTTCCTTTTACCCTCAGTAACTGCTTGATTTAGTTCACATTTCTTTCCGCAAGTTTATTCTACAAATTTGAAGGACATTGGTTGCAATTAGCTTTTATGCTGGCAAGTTATTCATTCTCTCAGAAAAAAAGAAAAGTAAAATTCATTTAAACAATTGTTTATATTCATTTATATATATGTTGTTTGGTGAACCACTAAATTCCTTTCTCCTAATATTTCTCAAATTTGTTTTCCTCTTCATGAAATGGTAATTCCTTTTCCTTGCAGCATAGGTAGGGCGAATTAGTTGCATAAAGATTATGGCTGAATTCATGGAGCTGGAAGGGCAGGATGGGGTTCGAATGGCATGGAACGTGATACCAGGGACAAAGCAAGAGGCAAGTAACTGTGTGGTGCCAGTGTCAGCCGTCTACACTCCGATCAAACCATTCCCCAACATGCCGGTCCTACCCTATGCTCCTCTCCGTTGCCGCAATTGCCGCTCTGTCCTCAACCCCTTCTCCATCGTGGATTTTGCTGCCAAGATTTGGATCTGCCCCTTCTGCTTCCAGCGCAATCACTTCCCTCCCCACTATGCCTCCATCTCAGACGAAAATCTCCCTGCTGAGCTCTTCCCTCAGTACACCACCATTGAGTACCAATCCCCAGGGGAGGCCTCCTCCATTCCTCCTGTCTTCATGTTCGTTGTTGACACCTCCATTATCGAAGAGGAAATGGCATTTCTGAAGTCTGCATTGTCCCAGGCCATAGGCCTTTTGCCCGACAACTCTCTTGTTGGTTTGATCACATTTGGCACCCTCGTTCATGTGCATGAGCTTGGCTTTGGTACCATTCCTAAGACCTATGTCTTCAAGGGCTCCAAGGATGTCTCTAAAGAACAGCTGCTTGAGCAGATGAACTTCTTCCTTATCAAGCCCAAGCCCCCCACTGGTGTCATTGCTGGTGCCAGAGATGGCCTGTCTTCTGAGAGCATTGCCCGATTCCTGCTACCTGCCTCTGACTGCGAGTTTGCCCTCAATTCGGTAGGTTTTGAGCAAAATTTTCTTTTTACCATGTCTAATTCAACGCTAAACCACTGGATTCCCTTTCTAGATCTTGGAGGAGCTCCAGAAAGATCCTTGGCCCACTCCTGTTGATCAACGAGCTAGCAGGTGTTCAGGCACTGCCTTGAGTATTGCTGCCAGTTTGTTGGGTGCCTGCGTTCCTGGTTCTGGAGCTCGAATCTTGGCATTTATTGGTGGCCCCTCAACTGAGGGCCCTGGTGCTGTAAGGACTGCTTTGTTTCCTTATTCTTCATTCATCATGATAACAATCTATTTCTATTAGTTTTATTTACCTGTTTACCAATCTTCTCCTTGTAGATTGTCTCAAAGAATCTATCTGACCCAATACGTTCCCATAAGGACCTAGACAAAGATTCTGCTCCCCATTATCATAAAGCAGTTAAGTTCTATGAAGCTCTTGCAAAGCAGCTTGTGCACCAAGGACATGTGCTTGATCTCTTTGCTTGTGCCCTTGACCAAGTTAGTATTTGCTTGCACTTTTTAATAATAACAGCTTTTAACTTTTTTCTTATCTAGTATAAAAGCATTCTAGTGGTGGCTTCTTACCTGCACCCGTCTAATTTCCTTGGATAAAATCACATTCTTCTGTTGTGCTATGTTATTTTGTCCTAGGTTGGTGTTGCTGAACTTAAAGTTGCTGTTGAGAAAACCGGGGGACTCGTTGTGCTTGCAGAAAGTTTTGGTCACTCAGTATTTAAGGACTCTCTTAGGCGTGTTTTCCGTTCAGAGGACAAGGATCTTGGACTATCTTCAAAGTAAGGCTTTGTTGAACTTAGTCTTGTGCCTTATGTTATGCTGACTTCATTTTTTCTAAAATACTTTTGTCCACACGAATTCAGACATAGGTATGGAGGGTATAATCCTCTGATTATGTGGAAAAATTTAGAAAATTGAGCATACCTGTCCCAGACACATGCTTATATCTGACACTCACCTTCAAGTCTAGTAATGTAACTTGAGCCACCATTGCCTTCCTATAGTTGCATGGTACTTAACAGGAACCAGCTCTGAAATATCCGTTCTTCTTGATTTGATTAGTCCATTCTGTGCAGCATTAATTTGCCTTGATACTAGCTGGTTTATGTTAGCCTATCGAGGACAATGGTTGGTTCTTTTCAAATTTCATGTACTCCTAGATGCTTTGTGTTGTGTAATTGAATTGCCTGTTTAAAAGTTCTATAACTTTTCTATTTTATAACTCTCGATAGCTGGATCCATTGAACAATCTTGATAACTTATTGCTTGGCTTGTAGTGGTATATTTGAGATCAACTGTTCAAAGGACATCAAAGTTCAGGGTATTCTTGGGCCCTGTGCATCTCTTGAAAAGGTATAGATGAAAGACTTACATGGTTTCCTCTTTCTACTGGCCATGCTTAAAGTGTCTAATTGTTAGTAACTATGTGCAGAAAGGTCCTTTGTGCTCTGACACCATAGTGGGGCAAGGAAGCACCAGTGCATGGAAAATGTGTGGCCTCGATCAAGCTACGTCTTTATGTTTAATATTTGAGATTGTTAAGAAGGAGATCCCTGATGCTACTCTTCAGTCCTCAAACAATCAATTTTATTTCCAATTTCTAACATAGTATGAACTCTTACCTTATATACATTATATAGATTCTTGTTTTAATTTTATGGTGGTAGTAGTTCAAACATCTTTGGCTCACAGTTATATTTCTACAGTTACCAGCATAGCACCGCCGAAATGAGGCTTCGTGTTACAAGTCTTTCAAGAAGATGGGTTGCTGGACCCGGAAGCATACAGGTAGCCTTTGATTTTCTATTGTAATTGATTTCTTTTTCTCAGGTACTATCCTTTCATTGAATTATTGATCGTCTCTTCACTGGTTTATTGTTTGATGACTTTTGCTCCACTAAAATATTTTCCCTGCAATTTCATGTTTATTGTCAATTAGCAATAATAATAAAAGGGAAAAGGAAACAACCAAGCCAATATTGTCTAATTTGCCTTTGATGCTATGCAACTTTCTAAGAAAAAATGAAAATCACAGCTGATATGGATGGGGAAGATTTCCTGTGATTTTGATTTGACACTCGTTTAATATGCTTGAAAACGAGTATATAAGCAATTAGTTGAGACTTGAGGCAGTTTACAATTTTGCTTGGTGTGTGTTTTTTACTTTTTTGCTTGGATGTTCGAAGGAGAGTATCTGTGAAATTTGTTGCGAAGCTTGTAGCGAGTGTTTAACATTGGACTACTAGGTAGGTACAAATATATAGGTTGGTTGGTGGAACAGAGATGGATACTATATTACATTATTGAAGGTAATTATTTAAATTTATTTGGTGTCCGTGTATTGACTAGAGGCTGAAATTACTACTTGCAAAAATGGGAAAAAAACTGAAATCTAGGAAGTAGGAACCATTTATGTGGGCTTTGATATTTGGGATTGATTCTGTTGCATACATTATGATAGATCATCACTATTAAGCATATTAGCTTGGATAGTTTGGACTTTAAGGTGATGATATGGCATTGTAGCTAGTAACATCTCTTTTTTGAAATATACATTTGAGAACCTGTGTAGTTCTTTGGCCAAATCACTTTAGTTTTTTCATTTCTACTTGCTCTTTATTTGTCTCCTGTTTCACCCCCCACAAAATAATAATAAAAAAAAAAGGAAAAAGGAGCACTCCTCACTTTCTCAGCCCTTGTAAGTTTTCTTTGTCTTTTACCTTCAAAATCCCATATCAGCTATCAAACAATGAACACGAAAAAATGAGAGGAATTCCTATGGTTTGCTTTTTGTAACAACAGTAAGAAAAACCATCTCAATGAATCTCAAAAGTAACTGGATCAATTAACGAAATAAATTCTGGAGCATAGAGAAACTTTGGCCAAATCATCCAAATAAATCAAAATTTGCCAGTCTACCAACCATCTTCATCTGTTGTCATCTTCTTCTGCAATGGACTTGAACTCGCAAACCCAAAGACGTGATGTATCTGTGAATTGGGATCTGTTTACCTCAAATCTATTGGCACATATTCAACACAAAATTAATTACTAAACAGGTCAAGAGTCCAAATAATGATACAAAATACCTATGTGTATGTGTAAGAAAAATTGAAAGAAGAGACTAGAATTTTAAAGGCAGAACCTATTTTGTGAAAGAGAGTGGAAATTAAATATCCATTCACCCTATGTTGCTAGTACCTAGCTGCTAGCCATGGTATGAAACATTACACAAAGGAAGCTAGTTTTAGATGATCCTTTATCATTTGATGGTGATATTTGTCTTGGTGAATATTACCAGTGATAAATAATTAATTAATTTAATGAATTGTTAAGGTATATTTGTCTTTCACTATTTGCACTCTTAGAGTTGGTACTTTATTGTATGGCATGTCATTCATTATTTTCACTCTTAGAGTTGGTACTTTTATGTATGGCATGTCATTCATTATTTTCACTCTTAGATTTTGTACTTTTATGTATGGCATGTCATTCATTATTTTTATTGATAAAGTAACACCATCTAATACATTAACAGTTGCGAACTAACAAAATGATTGAAGTGAATATTTGATCTTTGTCCTTGGCTAAATCTGGAGTTTAGCCATATATGAAAAAACATAAAAAAAGAAGAAGCTAGTTTTAGATGATCCTTTATCACTTAATCGTGATACTTTTCTTGGTGAATATCACAAGTTTGCTAGTTCTCCTATCCCCTTCATCAGGTAAACTTGAATAATTTTGCATATTTTCCTTCTTATCTATTGCTTTTTAATTCTTTATCCCCATCGAAGATGGGGAATTGTTTACTAGGAATATTTACCAGGTGTCAGGGTTTCAACTTTACTTTTCAGTATTTCACACGATTTCACCTAATCAAGCGACATTTAATGCTGTAGGACTTGATTGCTGGATTTGACCAAGAAGCAGCAGCTGTGGTGATGGCACGCTTAGTGTCTTTCAAAATGGAAATTGAGGTACTCTTTATATCAAACATAATGTATTTCAAGTGTTTTTTAATCCAGATGATTCTTGGAAGAACCAGTATTTCATGCAAGCCAATATTTTACTCAACACACACATATGTAATTATTTTTGAATGTATTGCTTCACTGATACTAGCGGACTTTTTGCACCTTGCTCCTTGGGTGATGTCAGGGTACATGCTTTTAACCACAATGCCTAGTGTGCTTGAGGTCACTGATAAACTGCCTTTTACATTTGAGGGAATATTTTTATAATTGTGGGACTGCTTCCTCCATGCCCCCCTTTTTTTGTTATGAAAGGTAATACTAGAGGAAAATGAAGGAAATCCATAAAGGGCACACTACCTAATTACATTGGAAGTATTCCAAGCCTCGCATTAAGAAAGGAAAGGAGTGTGGTTATAAAGTAATCCAATTCATTTAAGAAAGGGATCTGAAACCGTTAGTTTAGGACTTCAAGATTCTTCCTCCCTCTGCACCAGGAAGTGCAAACAAGACACTGAGACATAGTCCCCAACATTTCTTAAAGAGTAAGGTACATACATTTTGGAAGGAAACTCAACATAAAATCTCAGCAGCACAATACTGTTCTAGTCATCCTGCAATATACAGGAAACCACTAACAAATAGACCATAGTTCTCTAGCAACAATGCAAGGAGCTGAGAACTGACATCATCCTGTTGAGATTTTATTAAAATCTTACCCTGTATGCAGAAAGATACTTGGCTTTTATATGATCTGGTGTTTGCATCTCCTAAATGTACTCCCTGTTTCTCCATATTCTTCTTTTTATTTTGTACAAATTAAGGTTGTATAGTTCATTTTTTACTTTTTTCTATCCTTACCGAGTTACAGACTTCTTCATCTCCTTATTGTATCATGTGTGATGTTTTTTTCCTGGCCCAAGCAACAGCTTTTCGTTAGATGTTTAAAATTGGTATATGGGTACTTGAGAAATAGGAGAGATGAATGGGCTTTTCCCACAGCCTATTCAAATACTCCTATAAGAGTTGTTTTCATTCCTTTATGCAATTTTTTGACCTGTGTGATTGTGGTGTTTACTATTTTTAAATATTGGCATGCAGGCTGAATTTGACCCTATAAGATGGTTGGATAAAGCATTGATACATATGTGTTCCCGTTTTGGGGATTACCAAAAGGATAGCCCATCTTCTTTCAGCCTGTCTCCGAGGTTCTCAATATTTCCTCAGTTCATGTTTCATTTGCGACGTTCACAATTTGTCCAGGTAGCCCATCTTGGTTTTTATAAATCACATACTTTTTCATCACAGTAACTGAAAACTATGACCTAATATAGGTTATGGGATATTGGAATTTTCTTCAAATAAGCTGGTTCATGCCTTACAGGTTTTCAATAACAGCCCTGATGAGACAGCATACTTCAGAATGATCCTGAACCGGGAAAATGTTGCCAATTCGGTTGTGATGATTCAACCTTCACTGATTTCTTACTCATTTCAGTCTGCTCCCGAACCAGCACTGCTTGATGTGGCTGCAATTGCAGCTGACAGGATCCTGCTTTTAGATTCTTATTTCACCATTGTAATTTTTCATGGCTCAACTATTGCTCAGTGGCGGAAAGCTGGATACCACAATCAACCCGAGCATCAGGTAATATTTCTTGAATTTGGAATTTATATGTTCAGCTGAACTAGAAAAGCAAGTCTATATTTATCCAAAAAACTGACAAGGAAAGCTGATATCTGGAGGTCTGATGTTGGGCAAAACACATATTGTCCATGTGGGGAAATTGTAATTGCAAAAAGGCACCAAAAGTTAAGAAGTATATACTATCTGAAAATTTAATCCTTTCACTGGTACCCATAAGTTTAGCGAAGGCTGTTTGTTGTCTTTTTTTTCTTGACCATTATGGTCTCATTATCATGGACAGAGAATTACATGGACCTCCATTATTAAACAAGAAATATTGCTGCTGGTCATGAAATATTTTGGCCCGTAGTTTTAGAGACGTTGGCCTCAAATTCCGGGGTTCTTTTTTTCCCCACTACTTTTTTGCATTGGTAACATTAGCCTGTGTTTTGCTTTTATACTTAGACTGGATTATTATAATTTTATTTGGCCCTCTAATTATCTGTATTAGGTTATAGGAACTATCCACGTTTAAGCAAACGGAAGACAACAAATATAACCTAATGCACCAGTCCTTGAAAAAAAAAGCATTAATATAAAATAGCCTAATCAGTTTAAAATATCCTAAATCTATGTACTAGAGTTCCAATTAATCCCTTGAAGTTAAAATAAAACAAAGCAACAGAATCAGTATTAATATTGCATCATTTTGCCTGCATATTTGCTTAGGGAAAAAGTCATTTAAATATTTACTAATCTCATACAAGTTGTGATAGAAAGTCTTAGATTATGCGTGAACCAAAAAAGAATAGAAAAAATACATCCTAAGAAATGCTCTTTTTTTTTCGTTTTATTTGTACTTAAATCGAAAGATTTTAAAAAATAAATAAGAAAAACAGAGCCTTGGATAGTGCATATTTGTTATGAACATTTTCATTTGTTCCGTGTAGGCATTTGCCCAGTTGCTGCAAGCTCCTAGGGATGATGCAGATGCAATAATCAACGAAAGGTTTCCGGTTCCTCGTCTAGTCATTTGTGACCAGCATGGCTCACAGGTCAGAATCTGTTGTTCTTGTTGCTTGTATATTAAGTTTTTAATTGTGGATATAATATAATTAAGACTTAAGAGTACACAGTTGCAACTAGAGATGTCAAAAACCTCCGAAATGTTTAGGCTCCAACCTGCCTTGAGCCTATAGGGGTGGGATTTTCTTTGAACATCGGGTTTCAGGGTGGAGCTGGTCAGTTTTTTCCATTAGAATTGTCAGAGTCTGGTTTAGGTAAAAGCTGCCTGCCTCAATATATTTACTGAAATGCCTTCAATTTGATAACTATATTTTTTTATTAGAATTTATAAGCTATATTTTAATTTTATAAATATATATTTTTATATTTTGATTACAATTTCTTAATTTTATAAGATCGTATAGCATGGAGATGGTTTAATTTTGTAAAAATTAATATAATCTAAAATTTCCGTGCGAGTCGAGGTAGAATCTGGGAAATTATTTCAAGGTTGAGGTTGGAGTTGGAGGTGGGTGCTAAAGTTTTAAATAAAGTTCCAGGCGGGGGCGAGGGTGGGCAGGTTCAGGTTTAAGTAAAAATCAAGTGCGAGCAAAAATCACCCGTTGCCCTCTTTAATATATGCAACATTCATTCATCTTCTTGTTGGAAATCTGGTGTTATTAAGAGAGTGTGATTGTGGATGTCAGGCCCGTTTTCTTCTAGCAAAGTTGAATCCTTCCGCAACATACAACTCAGACGGCCATCATCCGGGCGGAGATATAATCTTTACTGATGATGTCAGCTTTGAGGTGTTCTTGGATCATCTCCAGAGATTAGCAGTTCAATAATCTTTTAATGAATATGATAGAGCTGTAGGGAAAGGGAATTTTGTAAAATTTATTATCATTTAAACTTTTGTATAGTAATTTTAATGCAAAACTCGTGCTCCTCTTTTTTAATTAACTAATTTCAGTCACGAGGAATGGAGGGAATACAGTCTCTTTTTTCTTTTTTTTTTTTAATCATATGGAGGGATACATTCGAACTTCGAAGATGCTATATGGTTATTAATTTGTAAGACACTTCTCTTTTTGGTGAGAAAATGAGGGAGTGGCGAGTTCATTTTAGGACATACCTTTTCTTTTAATATATATATATATATATATATATATATATATTAGGACTAAAATCTCAAAAATTTGATCTATCAGAAAAGGAGAAATAATCTCATTCATTGTTTTAGATTCTGCAAAAGGAAAAAGTTGGAAAGTTGACACATTTTAGGTAGAATAATAGAAGGAAAGGGCATATGTTGGAAAATTTTATTAGAGATAAACCCATCTTATGACTTATAACAAAAATAAAATGTAATCACTGCAGATAGTAGGTTCTTAATTCAATGGTAAGATCAAAGTCCTGAGAATGTATGAATTTTCTCTTCTTATATTTCAAGTTCCAGTGAATCTTTATTGTGAAAATTTTGTATTTAATTGTTCAGTTGACGTTTCATTTAGCTTTGTTGACACGTCGAGTCTTGTAATTGGTTGCATGAATTTTATGTCTGAATGCTATATTCTTAGCCATGTTAGATCACAAAAAAGTTGTGCAACGCTTCATTCTAGCAGTCACTACGGGATTCCACCGTACAAGGCTAGAATTTTATGAATGCTAGCTCTAATAATTTGTGCTGATACAAAAAATAAATAAATTAAATCATTATGGTTTATTATGTCCTTAACATAATGGTTAACATGGAACAATTTGGTTTAGCAGCATGGAAATCCTAATCCTGCAAAGTACTGTATCTACATCAACATTTCACCAACACAATACAGAGCACCAGATAGAGATGATCTCCCACAGCTGACATGCAAACCAACACCAATACACCAAAATAATAATAATAATAATAATAATAATAATAATAATAATGGTAAGAGAAAAGCAGAAGTTTTGGCCATTCAGCCAAGCTAGTTCATTTTAGCTTAAGGACTGGGAGAGAGAAAATGTCGATAGCCTCGATTTTATGAATGTCCTAGCTTTGGCGAATCTTCATGTCACTTGGTTTACTACCCCTAAATGCTGAAAGGGAGAAGAAAGACCTTGTCCCTGAAAGAAAATAAAAGGCAAATAGTATTGGAATTGCAAAGGAAAAAGAAAATAAACATTTTATTCCAGAAGATTAAAAGGAGAGGAACTGGATTAATAATGAGATGGATGTTGACCTTTGGTAGTGGAAGCAGCTGCAGAGACACCTCCCTTTTGCAATTTGTGTGCATCAAATGTGCTAATGCCTGATTGAGCTGCATAACCAAAATATGCAGTACTTTCATAAGATATAGGTGAAGACTCAAGGAATGTAATATTTACAACTATTTTTGTATTTTCCAGAAACTTGAGCAAAGAAGCCAAAACAGCCGACCAATAGAATAATGAACCACAGGACACAGGCATGAAAGCAGTTACTCCTATGATTTTGACCTAGAGCCACCTCGATTCTATCTATATGAGACTGAAACAGTTTGACAGAAATAAGAATGTAATGGTTATAGAAAAGGAGAAAAATCAAAATATACCAGATGGAAGCTCATGAGCATCCAAGTGATTTTCATATCCATCCGATAACAAAGTCTTTTGTTGCCCATAGTTCTTTGCATGAAGAGCAGCCTTTCGTAGTAGGTTATCAGCATTTTTCTTAATATAAACTTTTGATTCTTCTGTGTCATCCTCTCCTTCAGAAAAGACAGACGGGCTAGACCAACCCGACATATTTGCATCCCCCTTACTCTTCCGAGCAAACTTCAACAGCCTCTTCAATCCCTTGGGTGCATCCTTTTGGTAGACCATTGCAGGAGGATTTTCAGCATTTCCCCATTCAGTAGTATCAGCTTCACTACTTTCTTCTTGCAGCATCTGTGACAGAGAGTGACGGACACGAGGACTAGCCGATCCAACAGGTGCAGTGCAAGTTGAAGAGGTAATTTCACCCGTTTGGTCTTCACATTGGTCAGGCAGTTTCTGATGCTCTTCTATTTCTACCCAGGCAGTTGGTGAGATGGTTGATTCTTCCGCACCTTGGGAAGAACCACCTACATTTTTTAGGTCCTCTTCAAAGTCAGGAGCAAGTTCATCAACACTCTCAGTCACATCACATTTCTGGTGGCCGTTTGCCTGTGTTTCTGGTAGAATAGTATCATCACTGCAACCCAGTGATGAAAAATGCTTATCTTCGAGCTCATTCACCAAGACAGAAGAATTAACATTGACATCACTCTGTTGAGCATCAATTGAATTTTCAATGTTTTTCAAAGGGTCCTCCAACTGAGAAGGAATTTTTATCTTGTTAACGGGACCAACAGCAGAGGTCAATCCAGAACCTTTGCGGAGAAATGGCTTTGATTCCAGTGGAACTACAGTACTTTTCTTTGTTACCTTATTATACAAACTAGGCTTTGCTGGAACCACACTGGATGAGTCTCCACGTGCTACTGCAACTTTTGTCCTGGTTGTTTTGTTGCTTTTCATTGAATTTTGCTGCTGCTTCTCATTCACACCAATTGAACCTTGTTTAGAAGTCTGCGTTGCATTCACTTTTCTTCGTTGCGGCTGGGAGTTTTCCACTTTAGGACTCAGTCGAGGTACTGCTTGTGCCGACTGAGGTTTCCGACTTGTTGGCACAGTGCCAGAAGAAGAGATTCCAGCAGAAGTTTTAGCTGGTGATGTTCCTCTTGTTCTTGGTGATGGCGTTGAAGGCCATGACTTACGAGTAGCAGGCAAGGAGGATGTTCTAGATGAGATCCTCTTTGCACTTGAAGTTTTTGTGGTTTCTTTTACTGTTTCCTTCGTTGTAGCTGGCTGAGGACTCTTTTGTACCTTTTGGGAATTTTTAACAGATTTTAGGGCCTTTGTTGGAGGATCCTTTTTACATAAATTATTAACTTTTGTGGAAGCCATTTCTGCTTTCCTCTCATCAAGAATTTTCTGCATTGCTTTAAACGTTGCTTCTTTTTCAGCACGCTTTCCAGCATTTTCTCCTCTAAGTTTTTTATCCCTCTTCTCCTTGTAATGGTCATAAAATCCACCTCTCTGCTCTGGAGGCAGATTTTGTCTGACTTTAGTTTGAGGCTTCCTACGGCTAGCGGGCTGATTTTCCATCATTCTTTTGAACATTTGATTCAACTCCACTTCGTTTTTCCGATTCCATTCAGCTGAGCTTTTTGACCTTTCATTAGCTTCCTCTTCTTGGATTATATCTGCGACCTCATGAACATCTACTGGACTAGCCAAGCTCTCTTCCAGCCTTTCTACATTCTTATCAACAGTCTCATCGACATTGTGTGCATCGGTTCTAGTATCAGGTTCCAAATTAACTTCTGACCTCCTCATGATATCATTATCAGGAGGCTCCAGAACAGGATCTTCAGAAGCATTCTGTGATAGGCATTGGGAGGAGGATTCACTCATACCTGCACTCCATCTTCTCAATACAGACTTACCTGCACCAAGAGAGATGTTTGCTAATGAGTTCCTTTTAGGAACATCAGTAATCTGATCCCTTTGTTTTCTCTCAAAAAGATTAATTGCGTCTTGAACACTCATACGCTGAACATTATTCTCAGGTCTATTAGCGTGTCCTGATCCTTCCTCTTCACTACCATCCGAAGCTACATCTCTTTGAGGAAATATCTTTTCTCTAGGAGGAATGTAACTAAGGCTCTTAATGGTCAAAGCAGGGGCCCTACGTGAGCCACTCCTCCCTATTTGAACCCTTCGCATGGGAGACGCTGAACGTCTAGGTGATGCAGATCTTATAAGAGCTCGACTTCTTTCTGCAGATGTATGAATCTCGTCACTTGAGTCAGAAGATTCCTCACTTTCTGTTGAGCTCTGACGTTCAACTTGGGCAGCTTTTGCTGGTGAAACACCATATTTAACTGGCGTTTCTGAACTTGGTGGCTTTGATATTTGATCATTTCCACCAGTCTTGTTTATTCTGTCATTCATTGAAGCAAAAGTGGATGAAGACTTTTCATCATCAGACACAGTAGCAACTTGATTCTTTTGGCTCAGCTCTTGAAACTTGCAAAAAAGATTCCTGCAACAGACTTACTAAGATTATTTTTTGCTTATAATTCATTTCAATAAACGATCTATATATATATATAAGAAATTCAAATGTTTTGGTAAAAGTATTGCATTACAAATTGTTCGAGCAAATAAGAATTTAAAAGATCCATGCACTTTCTTTTGGAAGGCAACTTACTTTACATCATTTACTCCAAAATTTTCAGCAAATTTGGCTAGGTGAGTGATTTCTTTGTAGGAGCATGTTTCTCCAACAGACTCGTTAAAAGCTGCAACTAACTCACTTCTTAATGCTGTAAGTCTTGAGTCCATAGCACGTAAGAGCTCATTCCTAGCAATAAACTTTCCATAGGTTAGTTACAATTTTCAGGAGAAATTACAAACAAACCATAATACATATATTATATATACATAAATTTATATTAGTGAACTTACTTTGAGGAATCTGACAATGAATTGTGACCGTCAATCTGCAGAGATCAAGTGCATATATTAGTGGCAATAACATAAATTAGAATAATAAGAACAACTCCTAGAGGACCTAAAGGAAATTTTGATTACAAAAAGTTGTGAAGAACAGCGGTTACTTTGGATGCTAGTAGCACGTCTCCTGAGTTGCAAGTATCTGTTGAACAAGGAAAGAGAACAATTAATCTCTCAAGGCATTTAGGTTCAATTGGCAAAACACAAGACCAGGGAGATAAGCAAGACAGACAAGGGACAACACTTCTGTTCCCAATTAGTTTAAAAAGAAGCCTCAATCATATGTTAAAGTCTTGTACTCCTTTTATACCAAGTATCTAAGAAGATTGTAACATTAAATTTGCTCGAACATAACATTTACCTTTTTCGCTGCTTTGAATATGATCTTGGTGACCCTGAGAAGAAGAAGAAACTTTTGTTAGTGATGACTCCTACATATAATTAAAAATCTAGAGGCAGTCAAAGACACAGACAATATATTATCATTTACCTGAGCATATAGAGAAAGATGAAATTTTCTGGCTTCCTCCAAAAGAGACATCTCACCTTCAATACCTTTAGCAGTGTCCACTAAATCAGTTGAACCAACAAGATGTACGAATCTGAGAAAGTACAAAGGGGGTAAGCGCATGCAGAACTAAAATGCCCCCCGATTCAGAGGTCCGACCCAGCTTGACCCCTGATTAATCATGACCCTATCGGATGTAGGAGGACCTCTGACAAAAAAATGGAAAATGAGAAAAAGGAGAACCTGGTGAAAGTAGATTTAGTAAACCAGTGAGCATAGTTGAGATTGTTAGGAGGTTGGAGTTTGTAGTCAGCATTGGAGCCTTGGGTGTACAAGTTTTGTAGGCCTGGTAAATGGGGCAAGAGCTTCTCCAGAACCCCAACACCCACTTTTTCTACTTTGTTGTCACTACAACTATATGCCTCATACCTAATATATATAATTCAACATAGCAGAGAATGAGTATTCCATTGTAGATAAAAAGAGTAAGTGAGTTAGTGACATTGGAGATGCAGGTTGAACCTGTTTTCAGCAGGCAGGATCTGAATTGTGGCGTAATCTAAAGGCGAATCTCCATCCATCTCTTGAAATTCCTTTTTGGGTACCTAACAAAAACCAAAAATAGAAACAAAATCGTTAACGGAAAGCTGCTGCATTATTGGATTCGGATCTGAAAGAGTTAAGAATGCACACCACCACTATATCTACAGCTACAAAGCTTTAGCTTTTTTGAAAGGGACACAAACAATAAAATCAATCGCCTTCCAACTGCAACTTCACCTTGTACTAGTGGTAGTAGTAGCAGCAATTGAAAGCGCAATTTTAGTTCTGACACCCCCCGATAAAATGCAAAATTGGTGGTTTGATTTTGATTTGGTTTCCATGAAATAGAAATTAGAAAAATAAAAATAAATTTACCTTGTGAAAGTTGAAACAGAAACAAAATGACGCAGTGGCAGCGACAGAGCCTCCTCTCCTCTCCTCTCCTGAGAGTGTATGGAGATAGAATGTGAACTGAAATCTGAAAAAGTATCAGAGACTGGAAAACCAGATGTATGGTTTCGTCATTGGTGTTGGATTTACTGTGTTTTTTTTAAAAAGAAAAATTGGATGAATTATTATTATATGAAATATATTAAATTAGTTGAATATGTCGAAGTTAATTAGTTAAATAGGGCTTTCCTGTTAACATATCAGTGAAAGTACTTTATTTGGATATATTTTTCGATAATTACACATTTTCATATTATTCTGAGAAAATATATTCAATTGGATATGCTTTTATATTTTTCACCAAAAACTATTTATTTTTAATTTTTTAAAAATCTTCTTTTTTTTGCACATATGGTTGATTTAACCAATAAAATATTATTATTAACAGTAATAATAATAGTTGGAACGTAAATGGTTGAATGTAACTTTAGTTTTGTCCCTATCTGACTAAAGATCCACTATCAAGAAAATTAAAGCGGTAGACACACCAATTACTATTTATTAACTAATTTTTCATTTATTTTTAATTTTAATTTTAATAAACAATTTAATTTCCTACTGAATTTTGGCCAACGGACCCAATTAATCGGCCAAAATATTGACTTTGACAAAATAAAATCCAGCTATGGGCTTATTATTTTTATCTCCTTTTTCTTTGAAAGGGTTTTTCTTCTTCTTCTTCTTCTCCTTATTTTTATTTTTATTATCATATATTTATATTATAAATGAAATATATATTAAGAAAATTCAAATTTTAAAATAATTAAAAATAATATTGTAAAGGTGTTTCTTTATTTTAATATCTTTATTTAATATCATTTAGAAAATAAACATTTTCTTTAAAAATAAGTATTTATTTTGAGAAATTATACATTAAAAACTCATATATATAAACTATATTGTGATGAAGCCAAAAATAGATAATTTACTTTCTTTGTTTAGTTTTTAAATCTATATTTGTTTCTCAAGTCGAATAATTTGAATTCGAATTTTATTCCGCCTCATTTCTCTCCTCATATTCTTTATTATTTGGTATCAAAATAGAGGAAGAAGACAGAAGGAGGATCGAATTCAAGTTGTTCGACTAGAGAAACAAAGATTTGAATGTGACCTAAAAGGAGTCCAATTAAATCATTTGGGATATAAATTCCAACAAACTGAATCAATGACTCTAATCAAGAAAATAGTACCAATATAAAAGAAGAGTTTTACAATATTTTATCCAGACAATAACAAGAAAACAGTAGTAATATAATAACGAAATGACAACAAAACAACAGCAGAAAAGAAAGTTTAGGCTGATTCGGACCGGACCCGAGCAAAAAATCCTACCTGGGGCCTGATCCGTTTAAAAAAATAGCCTTATTTTTTAGTGCAAGTCCATTTCGAGTCTATATTTTTACCCAAACCCTTTCAGTTTTCGAGCTTAAACAGGTGACTTTGTCTATAATCAAGTCTAAAGGCAAGTAAGGGGCATGCCCTCTCCCTCCCAAAATAGAAAATGACAATTTTATCCTCTTATTAACAGTAGATTATAAGTAAATATATGATAAAATTATATTTTGAATTCCTAAGAACAAAAAAATGTTGAATCCCATTTAAATATGATGAAACCATAAATTAATACATAATAAAAATTATATTTTGAAAATAAATATTTATAATTCAATTTTAATTTCTTAAATTTTTTTTCTAGATTTACCCCTAGTTATAATCTAGTATATATATTAGTTTTTTTTTTTTTAATTGATGAAGGGAATTTTTAAGAAGATTTTTGTATTATGATTTGAAATAACAAGTGTGTGGATGGATGAAAGAAGGACCACATTGGGAAGGTAAAGTGAACATGAAAAATGAAAAAAAAAGAATTTCAAAAATTCATGATTTGTAGTCATGTGCTGATTCCTTATCCTCCTATCCTTACCTTTGCTCCACTGCTATTCCACCATTTCCTTTTCTTTTTGCTTTACTTTGCGTTGCTTGTCATTCAAGTTTCTTAAGGGTTTCAAAACAACCACCATCCCCCTCCCCTCTAATGCTTCACTTCAAAACAACCCAACCCAAATCAATACATACATACATGCACGCATTCATATACTAACATTTCTTTAATTTTCCGTTGCAAAAGTTAGAAAGTTTGGATAAAAATATAGATTCAAAAATTGTATTCGGACAACAAATAAAGCCTGTTTAAGAAATGAGTCAAGTCTCGAGTAACACTTTTTTTTGCTTGAGCCCAGCTCGACCCGAATTAGCAAAAGACAAAAAATCTACTATTTTCTTGTGTGTTTTTTTACTATTTTGCTGCTATTTTATTGTTGTTTTCTCACTTGTTTTACTACTATTTCACTATTATGCTACTACTACTTTGTTATTATTATTTGGATATTGTTTAACTCTTGTTTTATTGTTGATTTTGTTACTATTTTAGAGACATTTGCTTGTTAAGTTACACTTATCTTAGTGTTATTTAAATATAAATATATTTTTTAATTTTTTTGGGAAATTTTCATTTTAATGTCTTTAGTATTTTTTATGTACTATATTTTTAAAATTTTTTATATAAAAAAATTAATTCAGATGGGTCGGACCGAACCCGAGTTTTAACATTTTAATCCAGGTCAAGCTTGAGCAGAATTTTAAGCTCATTTTTCGAACCAGATTTGGGCCTAACAAAGGGCCTAAAATTTTGACAAGACTTAACCCAACCCATGAATAAGTTTAATTGCGAATTTATTATAACACTTCTTTTTGGTTATCGAAAATATAAAATTAAAGATAAACTCGAGAATTGAAATGGTTGTTTAATTAAGTACGCATAATGAACCTTTTTTCCCTATAATAATCGGAGCCATCATATTAGGTTTGACGTTGAGATATAGTTTGAACTAATTAGGTGTTAGTTACATACCTAAATATAAATTTTTTTTCTGAGGAAAAACATATTCTACCACATTTGAATCTAACTTCTTTTCAGTAGCACTAGCAACAGAGTTAATTACACTAATATTGAATTGAAGTATATCAATTATATTAACATTCAAAAGCGAGCATAAAAGAAAAATGTAAAATTTTGTTCTCTTGTTGTGTGGAGAGGAGACATGCCTCTTAAATTTGTTGGAGAGCAAGACCATGGGGTCTATTTAGATAAAGCGCTCGTGGCATGGTTCAAATCCATGACATTTAAAATATTGAGATTTACGAGTATTTATGGTAGTTATTTCACGTAATATTTTGGTCGCTCATGAATATTCTATGTGTTAGATTACTTTATGTGCGTTGTTCTTTAATTTTTTATAAATTTTTTATTGGCAATTTAATGCGTGTCTTTAAGTTCTATTTAAAGTTGGAAGACAAAACTTCGAGTGTGTCAATTTTTCAATGGCACTTAAAGAGGATAATACTTTTACGTTATCAACACGATATGTTCTAAAACCTTACAAAAGATCAACTCTTTTTCTAATAGTCAATCGTATTACTAAAATATATCATTCTAAGGAAGAATTCAATCATACAAGCAAATCTCCATGTTAGATTTTTGAAAAATGATTCACGTTGGTATTTTAACTAAAATAATTAGCTATTTGAGCTAATTAATGACACTAAAAATTAAAGGGACCATATTATACGAAGTTAAAGTGTAGAGATTAAACTCAAATTTTGAGCGTAGTAAAGCAACAAAAATCATATTTTGACCAATAAAAATAAGGAAAACCAAAGGTAAAAGTGAAATAACACATAATATAAAAGAAACTTTTTTGTTAAAAATCCAAAATAATAAGAAAAATTCAATTTTATTGTTATTTTAATATTTTGTCAAATTTGTTTGGTTTTCTAATTTTGAATTCCATTTATGTTATTGAATGATCAAACCAATCTATTTTAAGTTCACTCAACAATATGATACTGATGTTTTAGCCTTAGGGAGAGGTTGCGACAAAAATCAAGTGAATTGTATAACAAGAGCTAGTGGTGAGTTATGTTTGGTTCGGTCAAATTTTTAAAATTTTTAAATTTTTTGAACATATTTGATTCGATTTTGATATTCTATCTTAATTTTGGATTTTTAATTTTATTTAATAGTATTTAGACATTATTCGGTAAAGTTCTAATTGTTGTTCATAATTTAAAAAATTTAATTTGTCAAATAAATAAAAATAATCAATAAATTTTATAGAATATTTTGGAATTTATTTTTATATACTAATTTTAAACATTTTAAATATATAAATTTTACATTATAAAACTAAAATTAATTACAAATTAAATAAACAACTAGATTTCGATTCAATTTAATTCGATTAACCACAATTTTATATTTATATTCCAAAAATCATTTGGTTTTTATTTTTTCCTCCACCTAGCACAATCAACATCAAAAGTAAAAATTTTCAAACATAAATTTATTTAATTTAATTTTCGTTTTTTATATTGATTTTTAAAATTTGATTTTAAAATTCATTTTGATAGAATGATTGTTATTTTATGCTTTTTTTTCAAATATTATTTTAAATTTTCGAAATTTTATGAATACTTCTAAAATATTTTTTTCCAAGTAAATAAAATATTCAATATTTTTATGGTTTTTAAAAATAATTTTTATATAAAACTTTTAAGTCATCATAAAAAATTAAAATTAATTAGAAATTAAATAAAAATAGTGTTCGGTGCATGAGAAATTCGAAGTAGATGTGGGCTTTGGACTGCTCTGCTTGTGCTGTGACTGATGTTGTATGAGGCAACGGATGATATAAAATGAAGAAGGGCACAAAACTAGGGTTTGGGATTTTGTGCTCTCAAATCTCATCTGAGCACGACACGAAGACATGGGAAGGAGTGAGTAACTTCGTTATCTTGCTTGCTTACTTGCATTCTATTAGAATTCTTCTTTGAATTCTTTACTGCCATAATTATTCTTATCTTAATTGTTGTTCTCTAATATCCTTAGAATTCTGTTTTGCTTTCATTTTGCTAGTATTTTATCTTTTTTTTCCCTCAATTAATGTGTACATTTTACATTTACATTTAAAACACACTGTAATTCTATTCTATATAGAGAAAGCTCATTTGTTTGGGGATCTGGAAATATTTTGTACCCATTAGATCTGTTTAATGTTTTCTCGTTTAGAATTTCTTGTGAGGTTAGTGGCAATGGATTTACATATGTTTTTTTTCAGTTTTATTTTTAATTTATAGTTTAAGGATATCTTGATAGTTTATTTATTTAATTCAGCTTGTGGAGTTAAATGGCATAATGATCTAATAATTTTTTCACCTTTTCTTCTTTGTTTGGTATTATTCACCACATTCATCCTAACTTTACTAAACTGTGGTGGTTTTCTAAAATTCTTTCCTTTAGGACCGGCAAGGTGTTATCGGCAAATCAAGAACAAGCCATACCCCAAATCTCGATATTGTCATGGTGTCCCAGATCCTAAGATCAGAATTTATGATGTTGGGATGAAGAAAAAAGGTGTTGATGAGTTCCCTTTCTGCGTCCATCTGGTCAGTTGGGAGAAGGAGAATGTCTCGAGTGAGGCATTGGAGGCTGCCTGAATTGCCTGCTACAAGTACATGGCCAAGTATGCTGGGAAAGATGCTTTCCATTTGAGAGTGAGAGTTCATCCCTTCCATGTTCTTCGGATCAACAAGATGCTTTCATGTTCTGGAGCTGACAGGCTTCAGACTGGAATGAGGGGTGCTTTTGGGAAACCTCAAGGAACATGTGCTAGGGTTAACATTGGTCAGGTCCTGCTTTCGGTTCGTTGCAAGGACAGCAACAGCCACCATGCGCAGGAGGCGCTCCGCCGTGCAAAATTCAAGTTTCCAGGTCGTCAAAAGATTATCGTTAGCAGGAAGTGGTATGTGACTTCGTTTCTTAGAAATTGAATGAATTCTGAAACTCCTCGATCTATACTAGAGGATCATAGATATCATTAATCTCTGCTGTAATTTACATTCTAGACCATTTAATTTAGCATCAAATTTCATTTAGGTCAAAACCTTTAATTTCATCGAATTACACTACGAAACTTCTATTATTAACAAATTAGGTAACTTATGCTAACTTTGTTAAGTAATTATAATGGAAAAGTTAGCTCATTGTATGTACGTTAATCAGCATGGAGTCCCAAAATTAATTCTGTTTTGAAAATAAAACAAGTATGCATGCTAAGACAGGTTTTACAATAAAATTATTTAATAGAGGTAGTATAAGTGACCTAATCTTTTGATAATAAAGTTCAAGTTGTATAATTTAATGAAATCAAAGGTTTGTGACTTACATGAAATGTAAATTGCCTTTAATTACGGAACAAAAGGTCTGGTTTTTGCTCTAAATTTTCCTTGTTGCAATTGACTTACATGACACATGCACAATAAGTCACCTATGTTCTCAAAATAAGGTTTATTATATTATTATTATTTCATTGTTATTGTTGTCGTCATTGTCAGGGGATTTACCAAGTATAGCCGTGCTGATTATCTGAAGTGGAAGTCTGAGAACAGGATCGTGCCAGATGGTGTCAATGCAAAGGTAATACTAAGAAAACTAAAGATATAGTCGAACATATTATCTCTTTGAAACAAATGCTTTGTTCTCTTGTATCTATTCAATACATTATGGCTATTTGTAGCTCTTAGAGAATGTGCATTGCAAAGTTTTGAACTTATTTTGGTGGTAGCTTCTTTCCCTTCATGTTTCTGTGTGTGTATATATATTTTCTTAGACACTCTTTTGAAATGATATTTGCTTGTGATCGAACTTAGTCATTGATTTGGGACTCCATGTGTTGTTTTTGGCTTTCTAAAGTGGAACTTTGTGATTTATAATGTGCAGCTTCTTGGATGTCATGGACCTTTGGCTAATCGTCAACCTGGAAGAGCTTTCCTACATGCAACAGCTTAGATCGACTCTTTTGAGTCTCTATCTAGAAAATTTTGAAGCTTAAGATGGACCTGTTTTTTTAGTTTATTATCATAGTTGGGTTATTTTTGAGTTGAGCAAATTTGTGTAGGTTCAAAATATTTGGCATTTTGAATTGGTGGCATTGAGAGTTTAATGGAATTGCAGTTTGTTGTTTCCATGAGAAGCCTAGTGTTTATTGTCTTTCATTTCGGGCCAGTTCTTCTTTGCTTTTGAAAAGTGCTGTGGAAAAGTGCTGTGGAAAAGTGTTTTTGAAAAGTTTGGTTTAAAATTTGAGTGTTTAGCACTGCTGTCAAAAAGTGCTTTTGAGAAATAAAATATCCATTCTAGACATGTTATTATCAAGTAACAAATATGCATTTAAATAATATTTAAATTAGTTAATATTATTATATTTTAGTAATAATATAAAAAAATTATTATAACTTGTTAATATTTTAATATATGAAATATAAATTGTAAATATTTTTAAGTAATAAATATTAATTATTTATAAAATTTAATTAGAATATATAAACTATATTTTAAATATTTAAATATAACCATTAAATATTTGTAATTAGTATTTTAAAAAATATTTTTTTTATTTTTAATTAATGATTTTAACACAATTGTAATTAAGCACCAAGAAAAAAAAGAAAAATACTATGTTATTGGAGGGGTGAAAAAGTAATTAAGCATCAAAAATGTTTTTGGGAGAGGAAAAGCTAAAATTTTTAGCCAAAAGCAGCTTGTTATTCACAGCTTTTCTTTCAAAAGTGTTTTTGGAGTCAGAAGTGCTTTTTTTAAACAATAAAAAACTAGCCATTCATCTCATTCATTTACTGTGGTTCTAATGCATTTTGCCCATCCATCTTTTCGCTTCCTTCCATTATTTTTGTGCCTATTACTATCTGATACACTTTTTATATATAAATTAGTCAATATGAATAAATAAATTTTAAGAGTATAAAGACGTTTGAGTTTGTTGATGTGATGAATCAGCAAGGATAGAGGGTGGTGAAGGTGGCAGTTCACCTTGGCAGGGCAAAGAGTTGTAGTGTTGGGTGGTAGGAGAAAGGTGGAGAGAATGGTTGAGAAAGAGTGGATTGGGAGGAAAGAGTGTATCCGGTGTTAGGTTTTGTGATTCTAGTGGCAGTAAAGTTACATCTTGTCTTCTTAAAGGGGCATCGATTGTTGATGTGACGTTTTAGGTCAGTCAAGCAATTAATGAGTGTAATGTTCCACATGCTCTTGATGAAGGTAGCTCGGCATGAAGGTCTTCTAGGTTCACTGTAGAGTTACTTGATGTTGGAGGCCCGCCCAGTGCAAGGTTCGCTTGGAGAGGGTACGTGTAAGGCTCACGGAGGTAGTGTAACAATTACCCGCAAACAAGGGAAAATTATAAAGCGACCTCCGCGAGCTTGTTGATTTAGGAGGTCTACGAGTCTATTTAGTGAGAAGGTTTGTCGACAGTATTTGGGACTTATTGAAGATGATGGGTGAAATTTGTAACATAAGTGTACGTGCGAATCAAGTAATAAAGTTATAAGAAGTGTTTATTCTCACGATGACTAAATTCTAAGTTACTAAGTATCAATTATTTAATTTTATCTAATCTAGATCAATAAAATAAATTCTAATTACCATTAAAATTAAAGTAAGCAAATTATGGAGATTTTCTCAATCAATTTTAAAGATTTGAAACTCTAATTTCACTTAATTTAATTAATTCAATCCATGTAATTATTATCCCAAAATTTAATGGCATTAATTAGGTTTTTCAATATCTAACAAAGTCAATCCACCTTCCTCGGTAGTTATATTTCTATTTTAGTTGCAAATTATTTTATTTGTCAATATTACTAAAGTTAACCTTAATTTATTCAGTCTAGATCTCATCCTAATTAAAGTTAATCTTAATTTATTTAGTTTAGATCTTAACTTAAATTTTTCTTCCAAAATAATTTAAGGTCATCAAATAGATTAAATAAGCATGAGGTTGGATAAATAATTAACGAGAATCAAAACAATTGAAGAAAAAATAAATAAATTAACTAATAAATAAGATTCCTCATCGTTTGAAGAAAATAAAGTTTAGTTAAACAACACAAAAGATATTCAAAATAAATTTACATAAAAAAAAAGGAAAAATAAATAATCTAGATTAAAAATGGTCAAATACTTAATTTCGAGCTCTTCGTATTTTTTTATTCTTATCTTTACAAGTTTGAAGATTCCTTTGGTGTGTTAGTTTTATTTAATTTCCAAGTGATATTTCCTTCTTTTCTTTTCTTTTTTTCTTCTTAAATTTTGTTACCCTTATTTTTAAGGTTTTTTCCGCACTACTTCACCGCACACAACATTTGCATTGAAGTGAACTATTTGTTACTAAGGGTGGGTTTGGATGGGTGATTAGGTATGGTACGGTGTGGTGCGTTTAGTTTACTTTTTGTCTCACGCTACGGTATTACTACAGTATCTAATCTCACCGCCACCGCTATTTTTACACTAATCGCAGGTAAACATACCGCCCATCCAAACTCACCCTAAGAGTTCTGAATTAAAGAGCATATTTCACCGCACTAAATTAGATTTAGCTAAGTGGAAGGCTTTTCTCCACCCCTTTTTATTTTATATTCCAAGTCTTTAGTTCTTTATCCCATAGCTACAATGGTAAAAGGGAAATAACAAATAAGTCCAAATTAAGTATAGAACATGATAAATTTTACATGAAATTGAAATAAAATATAATTAATCCAAAAAGTTATAAAATATAATAAAAACTATCTAAATGCTAAAATATTATGAAAATAACTTACAACATCTAAGTAGAGGTGCTCATGGGTCGAGCGAGATCTAAGCATGATATTGATATACTTTATGTTTGCTCAAGCTTGGTCCTGTCCAAAATATGAGCTTAAAATTGTTTAAACTTACCCATATTTGTAAAAGACTAACCTAAGCTCATTTTAGGCTCAACTATATTATTTTTTAAATTTTTTTAAAAAATATTTATATTATATTATATTAATATTTAATAATTTTATACATTTTTTATTTCTTGAAATTTTGTATATAGTTATCTTAATATTATTTTAATATTTACATTAGAGTAGTATTATATATTTAATATAAATTCATTTTTAATGTGTTCTAAATTATATAATATATAAAAATAACATAATATAAAGTAATATAAATTTAAAAATAAGTCGGGCCGGGTTAAGTTTAAGCCTTGAATGTTCAAGTCAAAATTTGATTCATATTTTATACGAGTCTAATTTTTTGTCTAAGTCTATTTTTAGTACCTAATATTATTACTTAAACCCTTCCAATTTTAGAATGGACATTTTAACCTGAACTGATAACCCAACTCATAAAGTATAAACGTAAGTTGCTTGCCACCAAAACCTCGTTAGCTTTTTAGTCCATATTTTGGTCCAATCTCTCATTTTTCAAACCTAACATATACAGTTGAACCGTTCAGATTTTGGTTCACCCGATTGAACCGTCAGGTCCAGGTTTTTTCAACCATGCTGTTCTGCTGTTCTCCGTTTCCCAGTTTTTGATAATCGAATCGGTGAAGGAAGCTTCTTTTGTTTTTGATCGTCGACTGAGTTTGTGCGTCCTTAGAATCTAAAACATTCTGACCCCAAAAATGTTGAAGCTCTCTTCTTCTTCTTCGTCGTCATCATCATCATCATCTTCTTCAAGAATTGTCGCTGCTTTCCTCAAGCTTCACTTCAACCGTCTTCAAGTCAACCCCTTCTCCTCCTCCCACCACCACCACCAACTCCCTTCAAATCCCACTTCCTCAAATTCCGCTCTTTCCCACTTCCTTTCTCGCTCTCCCCACCCCCACGCTCGCACTACCCCTTTCTCTAACCTTTACATTGCTAAGCCCAATCATCCCTTTTCCCCTTCTGGGTTTAGGTTCTTTTCCTTTAAATCCTCCAATTCTGCTCCCAAATTCGATGCCCATTTCGCCAAAAACCTTCTTCAGAAGCCGGCCAATGTCTTCGCCTCCTCTTTGTCCAGGTACCGGGAGGCTGTTGCTTTGCATTTCGATGCTTTTTTCAAGAGGAATTACTTGTTTCTGTTTGGGGTTGGAGGAGTTCTACTCTGTGCTTTGCTTTGGAGGATTATGTTCGGCATTGCCAACACTTTTGTTGGCCTCTCTGAAGGAATGGCCAAGTATGGCTTCCTTGCCCTTTCCACTGCAATTGTTTCTTTCGCTGTAAGTTGCTATATTTTGTGACCAGTTAGCATTGTCCGTTGGGTTTTGGATTGATTGAGGTTGAACCATTGACACCATAAATGGGATGTTTCTGCATTCTGCATACGCTTAATGGATGTTGCTAATTGCGAGTTGTTCATGCATTTGTCAGTGACTGCCTATTAACTCTTTTTATATACCAATTTTGATTCAAAAAGTTTGGGTAAATTATTTACTTTGATTTACTAAAAGTAGAGTTTTACAACTTCAGATGAGATTCTTTGGTTTTGGAGTTAGTATTCTATTATACTGTAAATTAGCAATAATAGCATGAATCTGCACTTAAAGGGTGAATGTTCTTGGATAACAAAATATAATAAAGCTTTAGCCGTTGAGCTGACTTTAATTCGTTGTCCGTCATCTTATTGAATACTTGGTTTTTACTTTTCTTTGTTGACTAATGTGTTTCTATACTCCAATAAAAGTGAACATTGCTTCTCTTAAACACCCATGTTTGGTTCTCGAATTAATAAGTACGACTATTTTGCTTCTTGTCTGGATGGATGATTCTGCCGTTTTTATTGGAAAATGACAGTATCTTAACTGTTTACACTTTGTGCTTATTCATTATCTTCAGGGCTTGTATGTTCGCTCAAGATTAACAATAAATCCTGACAGAGTCTATAGAATTGCCATGAGGAGGCTTAACACAGCTCCTGGGATTCTTGAGGTTATGGGTGCACCACTTGCAGGAACTGATTTAAGAGCTTATGTAATGTCTGGTGGTGGACTTACACTGAAGAATTTCAAACCAAAATTTAGGAGAAAGCGATGTTTTCTTATCTTCCCCGTCCAAGGTTCTGAGAGAAAGGGTCTTGTGAGTGTTGAAGTCAAGAAGAAAAAGGGAGAGGTTTGCTTCTAACTTCCTACCCATTTCTACTTTCTTGAGTAAACAACACATGAACCCTTGCACTGTGGGCAAAAACCACTCTCCTTTTCCCTTTGGTTCAAGAGATGATGTGCAAAACTATGTAGTTTGCAATGTTTTTACTTTTTTTCTTTTTGAAATGACAACAGCTTTGAACTATGGTCATATTAATCAATTCATAGCTAAGGTTTTTATGTAGCTCATATACTTATAGATGTTATTTGGTCATTTCATTAAAATCAACTGTTGAGCCCTTCTCTATATAACCACAGAATGTTAAGTATAGATTTCTAAAGCTGTTTGGATGATCAAAGTGTAATTTACCAATTTTTATTAAACCCTCATATGATAGAGAAAGCACCTTGTATGGTTATCCAACAATGAGATAGATAGCAAAACTTCCATTTTTAGCTAGTACCGCATTTTAAGCATGTGACTTTACTTGTGAATTTTCCTTGAAGGTCACACTGACTTAGACCCTAAAATAATTTTTCATGTCTTCTTCTTCTTTGAATAGAGAGCATCTGTCTGCATGTCTTCCAAAGATTTAGTCCAGATGTGTTTGTAAATAATTAGGGGGATCCTTTTCTCTTTCTACTGATTAATGATAGAGAGGGAGCTGGTGAAGTGGTTTCTCTCTGTCATTCTTCAGTAAATGAAATATTTAACGTCTTAACATTTCCTGGAAACATATAAAATCTTTCTCGTATAGTACCCTGGCTCCCTTTTGTTTCCTTGTGGCATGTACCTTAGCATTCCCCGCCAGCCCAAATACACACACGCACACTCAAAAAAAAAAAAAACAGGAATAAAATGGAAGAGTACAAAATGCATAAATGCTATTATAGTGGTAGTTATGATATATCCCTGTGACTTAACATAATAAAGAAGCCCTGAATTGAATAGGATAAAGGACCTATTTGGGTTCAAATCAAAGGATAAAGGCTTAATTGAATGGGATAAAAGCATAGGGTTGTTTAAGAAAGTGAAATAGCATGAAGTTTTCTTAGTATTTTAGCCCATTCCTATATATCAGAGCATTTGTTATTCTTGTTTGCAGTATGATATGAAGCTATTAGCAGTAGACATTCCAATGGCATCAGGACCTGATCAGCGGCTATTCCTGATTGGTGATGAAGAAGAGTACAAGGTTGGTGGTGGATTGATCTCCATGCTGAGAGATCCAGTAGTGAAAGCAATGGCTGCAACCAAGGAATTTGATGATCTTGACCAAATTGAGGAAGAGGAGGATGCTGAGCGAGAACTTCAAGAGGCCGAAAGAAAGCGCCTTGAAGAAATTGAAAAGCTTGAAAAAGATGGCAATCAATGATAGCTAGCCATATTTTGTTCTTCTTTCTTGCTTTTGTTCACTGAAGTTTCCGAAAGTTTGCTTGAGGCTTTAACAATGCCGGATATTACTTAATTTTATGAGGAATGCCCTTCATTATACTGATTGTGGCCATTGCTTTTTCCAAATCAACTTCCTTGTACTCAAATGCTCCGGTGAAACAAATAAATCGTACAATTGACATACTGTGCATAACATGACATGGTTTTCAGCATTTGTAGCGTTCGTCTTACCATGTTTAGAACATTATTTCTATCTTTGATTATATTTATCATGTTATTATGCCTTCTCATCCAATGGCTCCTTGAGCAGGCATTTCTGAATAGATATTTGTATCGACTCTCTTGGATAGCACATGCAAGGAACAATTAGTTTTTATTTTGAGGGTTACCTTGCTTCGTACTGTTGCTTTCTCTCCAGGTGAGTTTGAGCATGCGGACTGTGAAAGATTCACCCGAGTGTGCATTTCGCCGAATAGAGTTCAAAGTCCCCATCTCCACAGGTTACTTCTGGCAGAGACAATCAGACAAAACCTGAATTTTACAATCTATTCAATGCTGAACCTTATTTAAGATAGCCATCCTTTCATAGTATGCTTTTAGGATATGTTACTGGAACCGGAGTAAGCTTTGCTGGTCCAACTAATACAGTTGTAGTAAGTGTGAGTTATCCTGCATTTAGTTTGAACTTACTGATTGAGCACTGTAATAACATCTCTTTCCACTAAAAAGAGGATAGATAATACACACAGGTGTCTAATGTTCCTGTGAGGTAGTAAACTTTATATGTGGCCAATTCCATTCACCATGTCTATATATTCCTTCGTTAACTTGTATATTCTATTTGTACAGTGGGAGTTGTGAATGTGGATTAATTCAATTTGTAGGTTGCAGACTATTTTGCTCAGAAATTCAAAGCGGTTCAAGCATATTTTTGTAAGAAACGTTACTCTTGTCTGTACCCTATGTATGAATGCCATGCTGGAAATGCTGACATCTTAAATTCCAACTCTTTGTTGAGTAGTTGTTAGATGGTCCTGTGATGATTTCTGTTTCTATTAATGGAAAAAAAGGTTATAGTTGACAGAATTCATGGGAAATGGGAAAGTAGACACATGGTGTATTTGAATTAACGTGACTGCAATTACCACAACACAATTTGGATGTTCAAACCTGTCATATTTTATTATATTCTGGAATTTCAATGGTTGCTTGTGCCTTTCTCTGTCTCTGTCTCTGTCTGTCTCAGTTTGGACATGGTCATGGTATATTTTTTAGCTTTGCAGGAGGGATGTTGAATGATTCTTTTCACCTCCACTCCATAGTGTATAAATTATTCTATTTTAAGTGACATAATATAGTAATTCTCATGGTCAACTAGGCATATTTCTCACTTAAGGTAAAAGGTGAGGTAGGCAGGTATTTTTTGACACCGGAACAAGCATAAGCATACAAATTTTATATTAAAAAGAGTGTAAAAAAGTAAACAATATTTGAACCCTGAAGGTGATACCAACAAACTCGGAACCCAAACAAATGTATGGCTTGAAATGAGGTTAAAGTGATGTGCATGAAAAGTCGTTGCAGGGTATTAGTGGTGGAGATTGCAAAGCAATCATATCTTAACTTGCTGTTGCTATTGCTATTGCCGGTCATCAAAGGCAAAAGCAAAGACTTGTTCTTTATTACAGCTGTGTATGCACCGTCGGTCTCTTAATCAATCAAACATTTGACTTTTCCATCCCACGGTTGACTTCTTCTTCTTCTTCTTCTTCCTATTCTTGAATCACAATGAAACTGAAAGAAACTTCTTTCAAAATTAAAAATGATTTGAAAACCCAAATTGGATCCTATTCCTAGTTCATTCCGGGTCATGGAAGATGGAATCTACCTGGATGTTGGAACCAATAACCAGGTAGGGCTGCCTGTGCTACATTTCTTTATTTTCTACTTGAAATATTGATAAAATTAATCAACCTTTCTATGTAACCGTGCATGTATTATTATTATTATTATTATTATTATTAATTGTAGGATACATTAGACCTGTCCATGGGCCGGGCCAGGTCGGAAAATTTTTTGACCCGCCTCCTAGGCCTGGGCCCGGCCCGAAATATGGGCCTAAAATTTTGTCCAGGCCCGGCCCGGGAAAATACCATAAGCCCGAGCCCTGCCCGGCCCGGCCCATTTTTTATAAACATTAAAAAAATATTTTAAAAATAATAAAAATAAAAATATTTTAAAAGTATTTTAAAATTAAAAAATAAAAATAAAAATATATATTTATTATATTCGGGCCGGGTCGGGCACGGGCCAAAAAAGTGGTGCCCGAGGCCCGGCCCATTTTTTTAAACTGGCCTCGTTTTTTTGCCCAAGCCCATATTTCGAGCCTATATTTTTACCCGAACCCTTCCATATTTTGGGCGGGCCGTCGGGCCGGGCCGGGCCGCCCGGCCCATGGACAGGTCTAGGATACATTATCCATCTTAATTCTTTAATTTGGATTTCAGATTTGTTATTATATTATTATATATGATTTTGATCAAATCAAACCCTTCAATCTATATTGGTTTTTTTTTTTTTGGAATATATATAATTTGGATAAAAGATACATGGAAAAATTAGGTTGAATTCTACTAATAGTCCCTATATTATGCAGAATTATGGATTTAGTTCATATACTCTAATTTGGTTATCGTTAGTCTTTGTATTTTTGAATTTTAAAATTTTAGTCTTGACGCGAATGGTAGCCGTTAAATTTATTAAGTTAAACTCTGTTGTTTTCAAAATTTTATGCATCAAACTTATTATTACATGCTTAATGCCATTTTAGCTTTCTATTTTCATATAATATAAAAAAATCATATTATTTTAATAAACATATATAATGGCTTATCATTGAGTTGGAATTGAAATTTTAAAATTTTAAAAAGATTAAAGGTGATCAAATTGGAGAATAAATACTAAATTCACAACTTACACGTAGTAAGCATTGGTGGATCCAAAATATGATTTAGAAAGGGCAGTTGAAGTTAGAAAATTTTTTGGGGTCGGAATTAAATCATATACTCTTATAATAGTAAAAATATAATTTTGTTATATTAATAGCTTATATCTTTATAATTTTTAAAGTATTAAATCAAACTTTTATCATTTGGGGAATGCAGTTTTTCTTTTATTAATTTAAAATCTTATAAATTATAAAGGCCCTAAATGAAAAAAAATCATTTTAGGAAGGGTTGGGGCCTTGCCAGCCCCTCTTAGATCCGCTCACAATAGTGAGGGACAAAGAAAAGCGTTTGGCCTAATGGATTTAATATCTAACGTTTTAATCAGAATTGAAATTTCAAAACTCAGACAGTACAAATATTAAAATTGGCCAAATTAAAGCACATGGATTAAATCCATAACTTAAACATAGTAAAGGGACTAATAGAAAAAATTGACAAAAAGTTACTTGGGAAATAAGCAAAAAAAAAGGGAAAAGCAAGACTTTTTCTTTTGGCAATTTCATATTCATTTTCAAGAATCGGCTTGGCAGACAAGTCAAGTAGCAAATCTTACAAAGACTTATTTGTTTTATTTAAAAACGAAGCTGTAAATATAGGAGTTGACTTGATCATATTCCTATTACTTTAAGTTAACAATTCAGACACACCTCTTCCCTTGTCTTTATTTTTTAAAAAAATTATCACGTGTAATATTTTTATTGGATAATATTATTTTTTAAGGGTAAATTGTAAAAATAGCCACTTTTGTTTACCTCAGATTACATTTTAGTCACTTATGTTTGAAATGTTATGTTTTGGTCACTTATGTTATAGTTTTGTTACAAAATAGTCACTCTGCCGTTAAGCTCCGTTATCTCCCTAACAAAAATCCTACGTGACAGTCCAAATAGGTTTTAAATGTCGATTTGAATGTCCAACTAGGACGATAATAGATTTTTAATTAAATAAATTTAATTAATTAAAAATTTTAAATTAATTACACTTTGAATTGAAATAGAAAAATCGTTTGTCTCTTTTTCTTTTAATTTTCTTTTTCATTTTGACTGAAAAACTATTCTTATCCCAATTGGACATCCAAGTTGGCATTTAAAACCTATTTGGACTACCATGTAGGATTACCGTTAGGGAGGTAATAGAGCTTAATGGCAGAGTGACTACTTCGTAATAAAACAATAACATAAGTGACTAAAACGTAACATTTCAAATATAAGTAACTAAAATGTAATCTAGGGTAAACAAAAGTGACTATTTTTGTAGTTCACCCTTTGTTATAATTAAGACAAAATTAATAGTGTAAACACCAGTTTTGAAAAAAAAGTTAAGAACCGATTTAAGAATTGAGTATAGTTTTGGGGTTAATTTACTAATAAAGCCAAAAAAAATAAAATGGAAATAGTTATAGCGTGTCTGTCTGGCAGTAACTTTAACTGTACCCTTCAAAAATTACCAAAGTAAAGACATGTGGCATACCAGGTCATCACACAATATTCAGTTTCCGACGCACAACGTGGGGCAATAAAAAAAAAGAAGAAAAAAAGATATGACCTCTTCGGTTTTTGGAAGTCAACCCTTGACTTATTATTATTATTATTATTAATCCATCAAAAAAAAAAAAAACCTTCATTAAAGATCACAAACAAGACAAACTCCATATTTCTACCTGTTCTTCTCTTCTCTTGTTATCTCTTTCCTATATTCCAACCTGTTTCAATTATGCTCCACATGCTGTGTGTTGTTTCTGTTTATTTTGAGTAATTAAATCACCAAATTCATATTGGTTGAGTTGAGAGATCTGAGAAGAATAATAATCAATAATAATATTGGGTTTGGAATTGTGTATGGCCACTGAAACAGCTCCTAAAGTTCGACTTGTTAGGTGTCCTAAATGCCTTTTGGTTCTTCAAGAAGTGGCTGATGTTCCAATTTACAAGTGTGGAGGCTGTGATGCAATTCTTGTAGGTAAGCATCACCAAAATTACTAATTTGGTCTTTGAAGATTTTGATCCTTTTTCCATGGTTGATGAATGTTGTTGGTAGATTTTATTGTGACCTGCAAAGTAAAAATGGGGGAAAAAAAATGGCTTCCTTTTTAGTTCCTTATTTCCATTTCTTGTTGTTTTGCAGCTAAAAATAAAAAGGCCATTGCCAAAACCACCTCTGTCTTGCAAGAAGCTAAAGCTGTCGGGAATCAATTGGTTCGGTTGTCGGAACGTGGAGAATCTAGCGGCTCAGGTCTGCAAGATGTTGTTCCTTCCCCTTTGGAGAGTCGTTTGAGTCAAGAAAGTGGAGAGAATCGGGATGTTTCTACCGGCTCTCATAGTGAGGAGCACGGTGAGGACGTATCGTTAGAAGCTCGCTATGAGAAGGATCAAAATACATCCAGAGATAGTGATGGTAATGGTGAAATGCTTGATGAAAATAGATCTACTGGCTCTCATAGTGAGGAGCAAGATCAGCACTTATTGGTTGAAGGGCGACGTAATGGTTGCTATGAGAAGGAACAAAATGCATCCAGAGATAGTGATGGTGATATGCTCGATGAAAATAGATCTACTGATTCTTTTAGCAAGAAGCACGGTGAGAACTTATCGATAGAAGGCCAACGTAATGGACGCTACGAGAAAGATCAAGATACTTCCAGAGATGGTGATGGTGATGGTGATATGGTTGATGAAAGTAGGTCTATTGATTCTCATAGCGAGGAGCACGGTGAGAACTTATCGGTAGAAGGCCATAATGGTAGCTACGAGGCAGATCAAATTGCATCCAGAGATGGTGATGGTGATATGGTTGATGAAAATGGACCAAATGAAGGGCAGCAAAATGGAACAGGACTGTTGCAGACAGAATCTTTAGAACATTGCGATGTTCGACTGCCAGGGGTTTCAATTGAAGGTTCTATATCCGCTGAGCTTCATCATGAGAATGACGAGTTAGTGTTGGAAGCTGAAACAAATTTAGAAGCAGAGGCAAATGTCATGAGCTTGCAGTTAGAAGGTGGAAATTCACAATTAGAGACTAATGACAAGGTTGATTCCAACACCGGAGGCTCTCCAAAAGGTGAACATCATCGGTTTAATAGTGTGAGGTCTATGGATACTTATGGAACTATCGATTTTGTCAGTATTGGTTCCGAGTTTAGTGGTCCTATTGAATATTTGTCGAAATCCATGACAATCAGAAGCTCCCATGCTTATGATGGTAGTATCTCTTCTTATGATGGAATGGATGATCACTTCCCTGACCAGCAATTACATTCCTTTGAGAACAATTATAAGCCTGCTAACCTTTCTTCAGATTTTTCCAATAAGAAGCATTATGCGATGAGGAGATACGGCAAGTGGCACCGGGATGAACCACTAGAACCTGTAACGCATCACCGTCCACTTAGGAACTGGCCAAGACTGGAGAGAGATCAATATCCATCCCAAATTCCTTTGTCTCAAAGGGTTCCCTTGCATGGCTATGAAAGTGCTGGCCCTTCACATGAATCGCGAGATGAGTTCCCTTTCGATTCAGCCTTCCATCCATTCAAGAAGGCTGAGTATGGTAAAGAAGAAAAGATGAAACTGTTAAAAATGGTGTATGAACTGCAGGATCAAATTAGCAAGACATGCCAACTGAATGAAAAGACCAATGGAAATGCTTCCTCTGATGTACCTTGGAAGCAAGAGCATTTTTCTACATATAACCATCAGAAGGAGCCACCTGAGGATGAGATTCTTTATCCTACTTACTATGGAAGACGTGGACCGAGGAGCAGTTGGAGCCAGCAAAGTAGATTCTCGCATGTACCTTTTTCAGGTGGTGCAATAAACACTAGACATGGCATTGATAACACTTGTTTATGCTGCCATCCTCAAGCCTGGCAGCGTTCAGAGCAGTTGCCTCCTCCCGTTTTCCCACATAACCGAGGATTTTGTAGAGCTTGTCGAGGTCATAATTGTTATAATTCCTTCAGCTCTTGCCCCTCTAGCCCCCAAAGATATTTGGGATCTGATTTTTCTAACTGGATCCATGAAAGTCAACCTGATGATCAGAGGTATAGAGATCATGAAATGAAGAGGTATTTGAGGGAGAAACATCATTCAGCTAGGCGACATATCCGGCCCACAGCAGGTGGAGCACCTTTCCTAACGTGTTATTATTGCATCACACCGTTGCAGTTACCTGCAGACTTTCTACTTTTCAAAAGGAGATTCCATCAGCTAAGATGTGGTGCTTGTTCAAAGGTGCTTAAGCTTTCGCTTCAGGAGGGAACTCATATAGTGCCTTATGATCTGGTTGCTGAAGCACCTCCACCGAGTGAGGTTGAAGACCACAGTGAGGTGATTAATGTAGGAATTTCGGGATTGGCATCTTCTAGTCATGGTAATTTGCAAGCGGATCCTATGTCTTACTCTGATGATTATGGACACTCTTTCTGCATAAGCTGCTCCACAGATGGAGATCCTGTTTCTCATACAAAATTTCATCATCTTCAGGGCAGCAATGCTGATTTCAAAAATATGTCCAGTAGATCTTCTAAAGCAGGGCCTTCCAGGTCGAAGAGAGGATCGTCAGAAATTGAAGGGTTGCCACCGAAACCTGGAGGGTCGCCACTTCATCGACTGATGGGATATTCTTCTCTAAGCCAAGTGCTAAGGGGCATTGGACCATCCTTCTCTAGCAAAAGAACTCAGGATTGAATAGCTGAGTAAACAGTAATGTAACTAATTTTGCATATTGGCAAGGGTGGGAAATATTAGCATTCATCCGTTTAATTTTTTTTATGATTACATATAGGAGTTTATAGTGGAGATATTTACTTGATTTGTTTATTCCTGTATAGTGTATAAATGATTAGAAACTGTTTACAAAATGTATTTGATGTTTCCTTGTTATTACACCAATCTTCATCATACATTGCCATTCTTTTTTCTTTTAGTCAAAGCAAGCAAGAAAAGATGATAGGAAAGAGTGGCATTAATCATAGAAATTGAGCAAATCCTGTTTTAACAAAATCAACTTTGAACAAAAATGAAGGAAACTTTTTCCTTTTCTTTTAACACAAGATTTTTACCTACACAGGAAACAATAAAAAAAAAGTTCAGATTGAAGAAGCTAGCACAAATCTGTAAAGACATAAGATGTGGCTACTACTTGTGCCTACTTAATGCATTTTTTGACTCAAGAGATAGATGGAGAAAATTGGGCGATTGGTTTATGAGATAGTATGCTACAATCATTAATCAATCCGTATCAGATCCTGAGTCGGACTCTCTATCCGATTGCAACTCAAACGGCCTGATTCTGTTCAAATTAGCTTCCAATGGCGGAAGCCCATCCTCATCACTTGACTCAATCTCATCATTTACTTCTATTGGCGTGGTATCTCTCTGCAAACTTTCTGAGGTGGCACCTCCATCGTTTTCATTTGAATCATCTAGATTTGAGGATTTGAAAATTTCAGGCCTGTAGGAAATATAAGCAAGAATAGGATCAAGTACAACAGAAAAAGTAAATTTCAAGATTAGAGAATTTGGGACCAAACGAAGACAGTTAAGTGGCAAATGCAAGCATGTTTGTATCATAAAAGTCATTTCTAGCAACTTCAAAATTTATAGGTAGTCCTTCTTGCATGCCTTTAGTTCTTACATGGACAATTCATAACCGGAAGCTATATAAAATTTTACTAGGATGACAAGCCCAAAAGTTGTAACTAACATATACAAACCCTTTCTAGGAAGTACAGTGGTGAGTTGCCAAAAGATGTAGAAAAACAGATGGGAATGAATATGCTAGATGTAAAGAAGAATTCAGTTGGAATTGCCTTAGATAAGTATGCTGTCGTCTTTATTTATTTATTTTATCCCATAATCACTACAATCAGAATGTAGGAAATTAAACATCGTCTGCTGAAACCAGTGCACATGATGGGACAATGAAGATGAACTGGCATATTACAAAATGCAATCTAACAAGAAAAGGACAAAGGGACTCCAGGCAATTGCAAACACAGCCAATAGACACCCTAAATTACTAGCTAAGGGAAGTTCAATGAAGTTGGTATTTACCAACTCAAGCAAAAGAAGCACCCATCAATCAAACCTTAAGGTGTTGTATCAAGTTCAAGTTTCTGAAACCCAAGTATTAAGATTAAAACAAGAAAGACGCAAAATGATGGCAGGCTAATGGAAACGCAAACGCACCATTCAGGAGATTTCTGTAGTGCCCGAACTTGGTCAAAAAACAGAACTTGAGAAACAATGCATGCCACCTTGGAACCAGACTCAAGTGCCTTTTCCTTTCCACTTTCATCAACTACAACAAAACTCCCTATAAATTGAAGAAGCAACCAAGACATATTAATAACAATCAAATACACATAAAGAACGATTCATTAACATAAAATTAATCATTCTACACTGCAAAACTAACCAAGATTTACTCCAAGGCTTGAACAACTATCTAAAGAGAGAAAAGAAGAAAAAAATTGGGGAAATAAAAACTACACAATCAAACTGCTGGATTTGGATATTAGAGCCAGGCAGGCAACCAATTAACTGAATGGTTCAGACAAGGAATTTATGGAACACAGAGAAATATGACATCAATAAAGAAAAAAACAACTTATAGCAGATTCCAAAATGACAGTAGATGTTTTTGCATATTCAAATGAAGCAAAACTCAAAAAATTTTGATTAAAGCAATGGTCAAGTGACATTTATTTAAAACGAACCTCGTTTTATCCACATGCTCTTCTGAAACTTAGCTGGAAATAATGCTAGTGATTTTTGTCCTCGAGCATCTATTACCTTCATAAGGTAAACGACCAAAAAAAAAGTGTTGCAACAATCAGAACAAGGCAAATGAAAACCTGAATGCAATGGCAATCTGATGCAGAGTACATTGCATGAATGCATCATAGAATATAGAAATTTGATATACCACTCGGCACCGTAAATGCCCTATATGTCATAGGTCATGATCGAATTCAACCCTAAGCAAACTCTTCAGTGTGACTATTCAGGTATTCACAGGCCCTCCCAGCACGTGAGAGAGTGCCAGAGCTCTCTCGGCACAGTAGGGTACAGAACTCATAATCAAATTAAAATAGAAAGGGAAATAATTTCTCTTAATGACTGAACATGACCTTTTACCTTGAATAGCAATCAAAGTCACATAGTTTCATCAAAGAGAAATAAGAGTGGATTTGATTGAAAACCCAGACTTTAACTGGGAATTTGATACATTAGTCTACTAACAGTACGAGGAAATTTGTGAAGTGAAATAACAAAGTGCACCTCAATGAGATTGGATCCCCTTAGAGACAGCACTTGCATGACGCTTTGGCCATGTTGAAGGTTCAATATTTGGTCTTTTGCTGCCCTCTTTAGATTCTTCCTCCCTCCTTTCATTGCTTCTGCCTTTCTGTTCCTAAAACCAGCTTCTGTTTTAGGGTTTTTCTCCAACGTTAATGAAAAAGGCGAAAGAAGAGCCGAAAGGAGAGTTAGGAGAGAACAAACGACTGGTCCATTCTGTAATGCTGTCACCGAAACAAGTGATAGACCAATAAGAAACGAGCTTACCGTGGTTGTGACCTATAGGTGTTCATGTTGGACAGCCCGGCTCCTTGGGCTTATGTTTAGGTTTTATATCTTTAGTCTCGGGTTTTAATATTTTGTCCTCCATACCAATCGAGATAATATTTAATCAGAATTTATTTTTTAAAAATAAAAAAAAAAAGAGAATTTACTTACTATAAATATTTTAATAACCTAACCACTTAAATTTATGAAGATATTTTTATTTTTCATACATATAAATTTTAAATTAATTTGATATCTCTATCAATTCGATCTTATCACATCGATCTAACATATATTTTAATTATTATGTTTAATGGTTGAAAGTTTTTTATATAAAAAAGTTAAAATTTTAATTTATTTCAAACTTGAGGAGTATTATCTAAATGAATGAGGTATAAAATTTAACAAATGGATTTTAAAATATTACTAGTATAAAAGGTTATTTTATATTAATATTTATAAATTTTATAATTAAATTTGATTAAAATATATTTTTATTGCTTTTTAAACAATAATATATATTTTTACAAGTCGAATCAGGCTCAAGCCCAAATTTTTTGAAACTAAACCTAAACCTGACTCAATTTTGCCCATAAACACCTTTAGATATGACCCATAATGTTCATTATCTCTATATGTATTCATTAAATAAACAAATGTTATTTATTATCTTTATGCTAGATTATCCTCAATAATTTTTGCACATAAAGCAAAGCGAATAAAAATATTGACTTATTAATTACTTGAGTTTTAACTAATCTTGAGTTGCATTATATTGATAGATTATAATGAGAGAAAACAAATTATATTAATAGGAAATTGAAATTGTCCTTAAACGTAAAATCAAATTGAACAAATGATTCAAATAATAAGGGCTATTATGTTGTTTATAAGTCCAATCGGGGTGATAGTTTATCTTAGCTATCAAAGTTGGATTAACTCCCAATAAATATATATATATATATATATATATATATATATATATATATATGATTGTTTAAACCGACAATACATTGGATAATGCCCAAGCTAAATTTGTCTTAGATACATTTATAGATTTATTCATTTGTGATGTTCATCGTGCAACTCACCTAAATCTTAAGTAAGTGATAGATCATGTATATATAACTCATACTTTGATATATTGAAAATCTAAGCTCTCATGGTAGTGGTTGAAATTTGATATGTTGGGTACGTGACTTGTACAAAACATGACATTACTTATAATAGTAAAATTTATAACTCAAATAAAGAGTAAATGATATACTTTCATTGTGTAACACCTCAAACCCAGCCTAAACATTATGGCCAAATCTAAAGTTGTTACTTAATATGATTGAAATTTTGGTTTTTGAGTAACCGAAAAATTGTCATAAACTTTCAAAATCTCGGTTTTACTCAAAATCATTTCTTGTTGTTCTATTTACTAAAAACGTTGTTTTGTTTTTATTTTCTAAAACTTATATTTTTTTTAGCGGAAGACTCCATAAAAAGGGATATTTGAGAAACATAATTCGTTGTTTGAAAGCTTTTAATTTTGTAGAGAAGCTAATTTTGTCAACTAAAACATTTGAGTAGTAAAGCAAAATACGGAATTAAAGTTTAAAAATCTAAACAGTCCAAAGAGTCCAAAAATTTACAGAACCAAAATACCAAAATTTAAATAAATCAATTTAAATAGATTATGACATTAACTGCGCTCCCGTTTGCACCGACCCGCCTAAGTTTGAGAATTAACTGAAAATATCAGTCAAACAGAGAGTGAGTTTTTAGTGTATAACGATTAACTTAAAACATTTAAATGCATATCAACCAGATTTATAACGGAGCAGATACAGACATACAATCCTACCCCTATCCGCTACACACCAACTCCGTCCACCCCAACACACCATATGGTTGTAAAATACCCATCCAACCCTACACACCACTTAGTGTCGTTAGGACACTTTACAAAATAGTTACAGTAGAGCTGCCGAATCATTAAACGAACTGTCGCTATTACAAACACTTCCTCCACATATTAATATACCCCATCCCAAATGCAAATACAGAATATAGCATATATCATACATGCTCTTAGTATAACCACATAGCATAACAGATACAAATGTTTAATAAACATGTGACAATTCAGTTATACGAACAAATATTAGAATTCATGCAAATAGTTGGCCAAATTTCATATTTTACAGCACATTTAATCTCATACCGACCATACGAAAAGTCCACAGTCGATCAAAACAACATATACGGCCCTAGAAAAGATTTCAAATTTTTGGGCCTACATGCCTGTGTGACCCACACGACCTAAATAGCCTATACCGTGTATCACACACGATTCAGCACATGGTCTGTCACATGGTCGTGTGTCACACACGGCCTACCACACTACTGTGTGGCGTCAACAGTGAACTTGCCAACTACTATTTTTTCGTGTTTTTGATACACACCTGAATAATTTCTAATGTAATTCCACAACCGAATAATTCCACACCTAAACCAATAGTTAACACAACTTAACTCAATAAAGGTTTACGAATTTAAACGAACATTGTTCACAAATGACTAACTAAAACCTTTCAAAAAATAATCGAAACCTTTACCACTTAACAGACAACAATAACACCCTTTCAGTAACGGTTTATGGATTTGCCGACTTGAATTGTATTGTTGAAGGTTTACAAAACCCGAGCCAGCAAATTCAGTCAAAAGGTAAAACTGGGCTAAGATTTACGAGTCTGATATATATTGGGAGGTATTGTGTTAAAACTAATTAGGTGAGTTTCTTATTTTTCTGGTATATATATGTGTGTATTTGTTAATTATTTTATCAAGGTGAAGTCTCCTTTAGCAAAAACATTACCAACACAGTCAGGATTATAAGATAAGTTAAAGCCTTACCATTAAACCAACAAGTTCATTCTAATATAAATTGACCGAAAATAATATTTAAGCTCAATGAACAAAGATAAGCCTAAGAACAAAAATTAATTAAATTTCCCAAAAAAGTGTGACTTAAACCCAAAACTTCAAACACAGAATTAAAGCACTTAACCACCAAAACAAACATTTACTAATGACAAAATTTAACAAATTATGCATACGAAATTTGGGGCGTTACACATTGTTAGAGACTCACATGTATTGTCAAGCTGTAAGTTAAGATATAGTAATTGATATAACTTAGTTATACAGTTAATTACTTACTATACTCAAGTTACTCGACCTATAAATATAGAGTTGATATATTTGTAAATGTTTGTAAATTCAACTCAATAATCCATACCTTTCTTCGTTAACCGTTTTTTTAAAACCTTTCCTTGATTCGTTTGAGATTAATTGACGAGTAGTGATCATTTTATTACTAATACGAGTAATGATTATTTTCATTACTAGTACGAGTAATGATCATTTTCATTACAAAAGATACAATGGTAATTATGAGATAAAATGTATTCAATTAAGTGAACAAATTTAACCTAAAGGGATTATGAATATGCTATGACAGTGACATACATATGACAAAGTCATTAGACTAAAGCTTGAAATTGTAGCTTTCTTAATGTTATATAATGAGAAGATCAATCATGGTACTTTAGTAGAATAACTTCATGACTAAATAATTTGTGATTAATAGATGAAGAGTCAAAACTTTATTACAAGTGATTTAAGCACTAATTATATATGTGCAATTGGTCTCTCCATTAGCTCAACACAATTCTTTAACAGATTGTGTTTAATATGAACACTTATATAGAATTGTAAATGGTGAACAAATAAAAATAGGTCACTAGATTTACTCATTGCAAGAACATATATTTTTTCAGTTTAATGATTAAATTGATCTGGGTTAATTTAGTCACTTTGGATATTTATTTAATTAGATTAAATGATGAATCTAAAGTGGAGTTAAATTAAGAGATTATATTATTTAATTATTTGGAATGGAATAAAATTAATTGTGTAACAGTCCGTTTTTCAGTGGTGTCGAAAATAATGGTTTCGGGGCCACCAAATCCAACGAGTAAGTTCATAAATATTATTATTTAATATTTACGAGTTAATTGTGACTAAAAACAAATTTTTGATATAGTGATTTTGTTTTATAAGCGATTTATTAAGTTTAAGTGGTATGACGTTAAGGTCAAGTAGTTTTAAAAAATGAGGTATCGGGACCTCATTTCTATAATTTGAACCGTAAATATTTTTATAAATATTTAAAGAGTGTGGTATTAAATTTTCGTTGAAAAATTTTAACGTTTCGATAGTTAATTAATTAAAATTACTAAATTATAAAATATGTAAAATTTAATCACTATTTGATTTGAGTGATTAAATGGTTAATTGAATAAAGAAAAATAGAATTAAATGGTAATTAAATCATGGTCAAAGTTTCCAAGAGGTGGTGTTATGATTGAATCCACTAGCTTTTGGATTAATTTTCTTTAGTCCTAATTAATTGAGGATTAAATTGTAAATAAGTTTATTTAGTTAGAATTTAATTAAATTGAAGGACAAATTGTGAAATTAAACCTTCCTTTGATGGTAATTATGCCATATATTTATGTGATGGACAAATATGGACATGAATTTGGAGTTTTATTTATTTATTTAACTAAGGGCAAAATGATAAATTGATTAATTAAATTAAATAAAATAAGAAGAAAAGCTATCATTATCTTTTAATTTTGGTCTTCTTCACCGAATGGTTAAGGGAAGGAAGCCATTTTTATACCTTCAATTTTCGGTAACTTCACAAGCTAAATTGGTATGTGATTTTAGCCCTGCTTTTAATAATTTTTATGTTTTAGAGATCGTTGCAACTAGGTTCAGCTAGCCCATATCTTCGAATTTGAAACTGTTAAAGATTTTGAATGTTTTCATTGATGAACCTTGTGATTTTAGATGTTAAATGATGCATTTGAGATATTAGTTTTCATTTAAAAGTATTTTATTAAGTGATTTTTTGATGAATTTTTCGATTAGGGACTAAATTGTTGAAATAGTAAAAATACAAGGGTTTGTTGTGAAATTATTGCAAAAGTGAGCTGTATTGAATGCCATGAATATTCGGCTAGCATGGGTTTGCATTAAAAATGGGTAATTTGCATGTTTTAGGCTCAAGATCCAAATTGAATAAAAGTAAAATGTTAGGGTAATTTTGTAAAAATTTCAAAAATACTAAATTTCATAAAATAAATTATTTTACTGTCTGAATTAATAAATTGAATGAAATTATTAATTTAGATCAAGGTCGAGTGAAAAATCGAGGAGAATGAAAAATTACCAAAATGCCTCTGTACTTTGACATTTCTGCAATTTAGCCAGGTAAGTTCGTACGGTTAAATTTAACATTTGTATTAATTGGTGATTGATATTATATATATTCTATTGTTGGAAATGAATTATTGTTTGAATTATAATATTGAATTGGATATTTAGTTTGAATTGAACACAGGATTTGAGTACATTCGTGTTTTGGTGTATGACGGGGGTTTGGAGTGGAGATGGTATTGGAGGGAGATATTGTCATATTACCCAAGTAAATTGGGGTTCAACCTTTGTTGCGAACTCTCGTGTTTTACTTTATGTTTGGAGTGATTTTGGTGGATCAGCTCTTATGAGCTTCTGTTCAGCTCTCACAAGCTTCTGTTCATCTCGTATGAGCTTCTGTTAGCGTGTTCTGGTGGACCAGCTCTATAAGCTTCTGTTGATGATGTACTCTTATTCGTAAGTCATTCTTCGAATGGAAAATCTCGGTAAGGTAATCTGTAACAGCCTAATTTTTAGTGGTGTCGGAAATAGTGATTCGAGATCACTAAATGCAAGTTCAAAAATTCTATTAATTATAATTTATGAGTTAAGTATAATTTTATAAATATTCTTGAATTAGTGAATTTTGTGTTTTAAAAGAATTATTAGGTTAATTAGTTTAAAAAACGAGATATCGAGACCTCGATTTCATAAATTGAGCCGTACGGAGTGTCATTAAGTTAGTATTAAAGTTTTGTTAGAAAATTTTAACGTTTGGATAGTTAATTAAGTAAAAAGAACTAAATTGAAAAAAGTGCAAAACTTTCTAATTAAAGAAACAGTGATTAAATGACTTGATAAATAAATAAGGGAGGACTTAAGGAGCAATTAAACCTAAAAAAAAAGAGATGAGGCCGCAAAAGTAAGGAAAATAATAAAATATAGCCAATTTAATGGCAAAATAGTAAATAAAGCAAAATTTTAAATTTTAAATTGAAATCTAAAAGTCTCTAGGCCATTCTTCTTCATAATTTCGGCCAAACAGCCATGGGAAAGAGCTCTCAAGCTGGTTTTGCATTTTTTTATGCATGTGAGTTTATTTCTTGCCCTTTTCTTATAATTTTTGTATTTTTAAGACTTTTGCAATTAGGTCCAACTATCTAATTTATTAGTTTTTGATTTTATGAGTGATTTTGAAAGTTACCATTGATGAGTGCTGCATGTTTATGACGAATTAACATGAATTTGAAGCTTTAATTTTGTTAATTGATGATTTTATTAAGTAATTTTGATAGATATTGATTTTAGGACCAATTTGTAAAAAGTTAAGAATTAGGGTTTGGTATTCAAATTCTGAATATCAGTGGCTGTATGGTAGCCTAAAGTAATTAGATAAAGTGTTAATTGAGAAAAATTAGTTCAATTTATGGGTTAATTAATTAGGGACTAAATTGTAAAAATTGTAAAAATTTGGGGTAAATGTGTAATTTTGAAAATTGAAGGGTATAAATTGTAAAGTGAATTATAATTAAATTAGATGCTAATGAATGAGTAATTTTATATTATAGATCAAGAAAGCGAAGATAAGCGGAAAAAGAAATTAACAGACTAGTCCCTGAATTTCTACAAATTCTACAAATATGCCCAGGTAAGTTCGTATGGTTGAAATTTGATAATTATATTGAATTGATGGCTGTCATTATTTATTTATCTATACTATTTGTTAAAAACATGAAATATTATTATATAATGAAATTAAAGTAAATGTTCAGATTTAATGGAACGCGGGATTTGAGTACCATCGTTTGTAGCAAAGGATGAATTGACGGATAAGACCATGGTTAGACCATGGCAATGTTTAAATGTAAGACCATAGCTGGGCTATGACATTTTACCATAACTGGGTTATGGCACAAAGAGACGATGTACTCATATCCGTAAGTCGTTCTCCAAGTCGAAAAAACTTGGTTAGTGATATGGAAAATTCATGTGTATGAAACTTGTCTGATATTTATGTACATTCATGATTATGAATTGTTATCAAAATGAATATACACGAAATTCATGAAAATAATGGTATAAGGAATATTGATTGTTATTGAATTGAATGTATGTGGAATTGTGATATTTGAATATTGGAAAGTTGTGGAAATTGAAAAGTGAATTGAAACCCTATTAACTATATCAGGTTGAGTCGGATATAGTTGGCATGCCATATGATTGAAAGTGTTTAGGGATACTTCAACCTCGAGTCAATGAGACACTGGGTGTCAAATTGTTACTTCGGATAAATTCGATGAGGTACTGGGTATCAAATTACTTCGGCATGGCCGATGAGACACTGGGTGTCAATCTATTACTTCGAATTATCCGATGAGGCACTGGGTGCCACATTAGTGTGTTTTGGTTGGATCCGTGTATTCGTCCGAGTCCGAGTCGGGTTAATAGGGCTAAACAAATGAATTGATAATATAATCGATATTGAATCTGAATTGGAATGAGATATTGAATTGAATTATATAAATGAGATGTATGAATCATGAGTTCATGAAATGGACATTGATATTGTTAAATAATTGTGTATTAAACTATGATAATCTATTTGAGATAGTAAATTGATGAGAATTGTATGTGCTAAGAATGATATATATAATTAATATTGAAAGACTTATGGTTATTACCGTATATATACGAAATACTTGGTAATAATATTTACTTGATATATTGAAAGTGACATGTAAATATGTGATTAACTTTGATATGTTGATACAAGGAAATTATGTATATGGTGATGAGTAATAAACCCAAGTGTAATATGTCGTGAAAATAAGCTTATCAATATTGAATTTATATGTAAGATGTGCAAGTATGCTAACTATTGTTGTTGCTTGATGATTAGGCAAGTGTCAAGCTATTGATTGAATAGTAGTATGTTTATTTGTTTGAAGCACTGGAATGGTAAGTATTTAAGTGAAAATAAGTTAGTGCTCATAAAAGAATGGTAAGGCTTAAATTATGGAATTTCTTATGGAATGACTTATTATGTGTTCAATACGAAAAAAAGGCTTGGCACTAACTTACGATTATGGCTATATGATATGCATATGGAATAAATGTACAAGAGTTAAAGTTATATAAAAATTACAAAGCTTGGGTAATAAGTTTATGTGTGTGATACTATGGATTTATTCACCATGTGAATTAATGGATATAGTTTTATGAGTACTAGGGAAAAACAATATGGAAATATTTGGATATATATAATTTTATATTTGAAAAGAATTAGTATGATTAAAGATTATGCGAACTTACTAGGCATTCATTGCTTACGTGTTTGTTTTATTTATTTACCTTATAGATTATCGGAAGCTTGAATGGGTTGGAAACTTATCAGAGCTATATCACACTATCCATTGGTTCTATTGGTAATTATGGATGACTTAATTCTGGTTATAATGGCATGTATAGGTTATTTTGACTAAATGTTAGTCTATAGGTGTTTTGTTGAAATTAGTCATATATTTTGCTTGTATTGGTATTGTGGTATTTGCTTGATTGCCTTATAATATTGATGTGATTGAATGGTGAGAGATAAAATAGTAGTTGAATATGCATAAGAGGTGTCTAAAAACATAGTGGTTGTGTGTGAACATATAGGTAAAATGATAATTGGTTTCAAGAAGATTATTTAGTAAAAAATTGCACATACTTGTTTGAATAAATTAGATAAAGTGCATATGAAGGTACATTGATTACGTGCTTAGAATGTCTACTTTGACATGTTTAGATAGTGTTTAACTGAGTTTTAAATTGGTTGAATAAATGGTTTTTGAGTTGTTTGATGTGTAAAATTGCTGGGAATGGTAACCTTGATGTTTACGGCTCATATTAAATCCACATGGCTAGACACACGAGCGTGTGACTGGACCGTGTGAGATACACGACTAATACATAGGCGTGTGACTTGGCCGTGTGTTCCCCACTACTTAAAATTTTCAAAATAGAATATTTAGGAATTTACACACAGGTAGAGACACGGGCGTGTGTCACAGCCGTGTGAGGCACACGGCCTAACACATGGGCTTGTGGCCGGCCGTGTGACCCAAGTTAGAGAGTTACATGGGATAGGACACGGTTTGAGACACGAGTGTGTCCCATGACCACATAGGCATGTCTCAGATTCACACGGACGTGTGTGCCCTGTTTTTAGGAAAAAATTTGAAAATTTCACGAAAATTTTCCTTGAGTGTTCGAATTAGTCCTAATTTGTTCTAACACGTATTTGGGCCTTAAGGGCTCATGAAAGGGACAATGTGATTAATTTGTGATGTGCATGTTAGTTGATTGTGTAATGTACGTAATTGATCGAAAAAGTCCGGTAATGCTCCGTAATAAGAGTTAGAGTTTTACATAATCCGTTTAATGAATTTTGAAAGATTTGTTATTTATAGAATATTGATCTGAACATAAATGAATTCAATAGTTGAGATTGTGGATGGTGCTTAGGTTTATGCTAAGCTTATGGTTACATTATATCATGTTTAATATTAATGATATGCAATGAAATGGTAAATGACAAAAATGGGAATATACTTATGTTCATGAAAAGCTGGTATGATTCAAAAGGTGAATTTTCTTATAAAATGGTTTATGATGTGATTGACTCCAAATAAGTTGTATACTTGAATGCACTAACTTGTGTATTGATGATGGTGATTAGGCTTATGTCAAGCTTGAGATTATGATTGATGTTTATGCTTATATATGGTATTATACAAACGAAACGGGTAAGAAAAGGTAATGAAACAGTAAGTTCATTATTGAAATGTGATATGACGAAAAAGGGATTGATGAATTGAATGATGTACTTATATATGAGAAATTACGTATGTTATGGATGAACTTACCTATGATGTGAATAAATATACTAATTAGTGAGTTGATGTTGTTATTTAAGTTTATGCTCACCGAGTGGAATGGAAAGTAAGTAAATGAAGTAATTCATAGTTCTATGAAAATGTTAATGATGGTGTATAATGTTTATAAAATCCTATTAAGTTAGGAATGAAAAATATATATATGATGTTGATAGACTTACTCATTTAGAAGTTGATGGTTATGTAGTTGAAAAATCTTGGGGCATTGGTATAGGTTTATATTTAATCTATAAAGTTCATTGATGAAATGAAATGTTATGTTTAAAGTTTATACGAGCTTACTAAGCATTTATTGCTTACGTAGTTGTTTTTCCCTTACTTTACAGATTATCAGAAGCTCGATCGGGTTGGAAGCTTGTCGGAGATCTATCACACTATCCAACGATTATATCGTTAGATTTTGATATCTTGGTTAAGATTATAGTGGCATGTATAGGTGGACTTGTGGTTTATAATAGTTGATGAGTTTGGCATGTATATGTCATTTTGATTGATGAAAACTTGATACTTTTGATGCCTTGTTGATGTGTGTTATGTTGACAATGTGTCAAAACATGTTAAATGGCTAAAATGGTAGGTAATGAATTGACCATAACTTGGTCAAGTTGTGGTATGCTTGGAAAGGTTTTGAATAGATGTGCATGATTGATATATGGTACGTTTATATGTTAGTTGTTGGTACTATTTGGTAATGGATAGATTGGTGTCATTTAAATGGTTTTGATGCATGTGAGAAGTGGCCCAAATGGTAAAGTTATTTTGATATGGTACAAATCTAATATGGTAAGGTTGGTATGTGTCAATTGTGATATGTTTTGGTATGGAAACAAGTTAGTTGATAAATGGATAAAAATGCACATGTTTAGGTATGTTTGTTACATTGAGTTGGAGGTGCCTTTTTGGCATATTGGTTATATGGATAAATGACCTTTTGAATTGGTCTTATTATGCATGTTTTATGTATGTTTTAAGGTTTGATTGAATGTGCAAATAGCTTGTAGGTTTGTGCTTGAATTGGGTGAAAGAAATGACATAAATTTGACCTATTTCTTATCCACACGGCCTAAGACAGGGGCGTGTGTCTCAGCCGTGTGTGACACATAGCCGTGCGACATGACTGTGTGTTCCCTGTAAGTTTTAAAGGTTGTTTTTTTGAATGTTACACGGCCTGAGACACGAGCGAGTGTATCAGCCGTGTGAATTTTTTCTATCTTTTTCCATGAAGTTCTAAATGTTTTCAATTCAGTCCCGAATCGTTTTTAAAGTGTTTCTAAGGCTTCGAGGGCTCGAACTAGGGACGTCATGCATGCTTTGATTGGATATTGCAATAATTATGAAATGTTGGAAATGAATTATTTAAGTTATATATTTATGGTAGTTCTCCGTAACCCTATTACGGTGACAAATATGGGTTAGGGGTGTTACAAATTGAATAAAGTTATACATGCATTTCAATACGATGAAGTTAGCATGAATCTATCAAGATTTATGCCTTTTGTAAATTAATTAATTGGGAAACTAACCAAAGTTAATTAAGAATCCAAAATACATGTGAGCCTTAAAGTGACTCAATTGGGGTCAATCAGGTGGGCCAGCACAAGCAAGAAAGGTGGCTCAACAAAGAGTCCTTGTAGGACTATGTTTACCGTCTACAAGGTATATTCAACCTAATACTCTTTATTTTATTGGTAACTCCAAATAACTAGAACTCAAATAAGTTCTCCGTAAATATTTTATAACCGCCGAAGAGAAAAAGATTGATGACTGATGAGAATCCTTAAATTGATGAAAACTTAAAATTCTTAGTTGTCAATTCACTCGTTCGGCTAAAAGAGAGTTTGTTTAAAATCGCTTTTCTTTACATAGTTATAATTTAATACTTGTTTTTGTGTTTGGAATAATGCCTAAATCATGTGATTTGTGAGTTAGAGAATAGTGGAGAATATCCAAACGGTCAAAAGCAAAGGTTAATTCAAAACCAATCTCATAGGATTCTATAGGGTCAACTTCAATTGGACTTTTCAAGATGCTTTGATGATTATTGTGACTAAACTGAAGAGCTTTGAGTTCTCTCCAAAATGATTTTTGAATCAACTAATTTCAATGCTTGTAGCTTGATATATGATTGTTTTCGTAAAGGGCTTCAATTCATTGTGGACAATTCGAGTTCAATTGCAAATCAACTTCTCTAACTTGTGAAAGCGAATCAAAGCACATTCAAGTACTAGATTATTGATGCTCAATTATTCTTAACTATATGAGTTGATCTTGCATGCATGATAAATTTTAAAATTCCGTCATGCAACTTACTACGTTTTTACATCATCCTAAACTTCAAAACATTTTAATTTCATTCCTAAGCTATCGATTTTTTTTCAATTAGATCCTTTAATTGCTAAAATTGTTAAATTAATCATTAAATTACATGTGATATACTATGTACATAATTTAAAATAAAATGTTGTTAAACTAAGCTTTATTTGATAAATATTTTGTTATAACAAATATAACATTTTTGAATAATACTTGTTTTTGAATAAAACTTGATAAATTTCAAGTGACAATTTGTTTCAAAAAATTTCTAAGAGATAAACTTTTAAATCTATCTTTCAAACACTTAGAAAATGTAAAATCTATCAACTTGTTCAAAATGATAAACAATTTTTTCAAAAATTTTTATCAAGTGTAAAACTGCTCACAAGGATCAAAGTATTGATACCTTCTATATGGTATCGACATCTTGGCCCAAGTATCGATACCCTTTTCTGATATCGATACAAATTTGAGCTTCGAAGTTCAGAAAAATTGAGCAAAAACCAAAAGTATCGATACCCTTAACAAAGTATCGATACCTTATCCTTGTATCGATATCATTTTACAGTTCGATGTTTTGAAAATTAAAAAAAAAATTTCCCAAGTATCGATACCCTCCCTAAGGTACCGGTACTTCATAGCAAGTATCGATATATTCCCTATTGTATTGATACTATAGGCTTAACAGCCACTTAATTTAGGCATTAAATGCCCAAAGTATAGATATCCCTTCAAATGTATTGATACCTTTTGTTATAGAAGTCATTAATACTCTGATTTTTACACCTCCATCGACTCAATTCATTTTTAAACAACCCCAACGGTTGGAAATCAATGAGAGGCTATAAATATCAGCTTCCAAAGCTTCTAAAACAACAAGAGAGATTACAAAAGATTAAAAGCTATCAAGAAACATCAAGAAATCTATTACCAACCTTTTGTGCTTAAATTTTTTATCTTTCTCTTGTAAACACCTATGAACTTTCATTGTATTTTCCTAGCTCAAGTGTTTTTATTGGGTGTGCGCTTCATTTGCAAACATTCTAATATTGTGAGGATTGTTTCTTTATTTGTTTTAAACTTTGTCCTCAAAAGTTCATCAAATTAGTGATTTTGGGAAAATCTTTGGTGGTAGAAAGCTAAAGTAGTGGAGTAGGCAATTGGGGTAAAATCATTGTGCGCATTGTCTCATTTTCTTATCCTTACTTCCACAAAAATTTTAAAGGTCCAATTCACCCCCTCTTGGTTATTTCGGTTGATCGATTGAGCTAACAAATGTCAAATAAAAACAAATTGCTAAAATGAAAAATTAAAGGATAACCTACAAAAATAGTCACTTATGTACGGTTTAAATTACATTTTGGTCACTAAACTTTATGTTTTGGTCACTAACATTATTAATTTGTAATATTCTAATCATTGTGCCACTACCTGACATTAAAGGTGTTATGAAAGTCTCACATGGCACAAATTGTGCCGTTAAATGCTAACATGTCATACACATTAGTGCCATGTAATTAAACATGTTTTTTAAAATCATTTTTCCTTTTTTTTTCATATTTACTTTATTTTCTCTCCCAACTCACTCTCTCAGGAACACTTTTCCTCCCTTTCAAGCTTTGTTCATGATCATCATCTTCTCCAAACCTTCATCAGTATAGCTCACCATCTTCACACTGCCCAAAATTGAGCATCTCACCAACTTAGTCCCTACGTCCAACCACCACCACCATTCACCATTGAAACTTACCCTCAAAACCCATTATCACCTTTATCAACATCTTCAATAACAGATCCGATTGTCCATTCACCACCAAAGCATGAACTCACCCTCATTGCCCCTTTTCAATAGACACCACTTAATTAAGAAACCAACAATAACCAAAAAAAATTAAAAAAACCATTCCACTCAGTAAACCACAACAATCAACCCCCAAAAAATAAACAACAAATCATTAAAAAATACCAAATAGTCAACAACAAAAGGAGGAGAAGAAATCCCTTTTTTGGTATCTCCAGACTAGGTTTGCAAAATAGGAAAGGAAAAAAAGAAAATAATGAATAGGAAAGGACTTATTATCTTTTAGTGTTTGGGTTTTGAGCTTTGAGGCTCTTTCCGATGATCTGAATGGAGGAGAAAAAGAGCCTAATCAGGTGAGAAACATAGCTCAAAATCATATTGATTAGATGGTTAATGGTGGTGGTTCAAAAGACCTCGGATATGGGTATTTTTGAGATTTATCTATAGAAATAGAAGCCCAATCTAAAGCCAGGAGGCTTTGGGTTTTATCTTGGTGACCTTTGATTGTTAGGCTAACGCCAAAAAGTGTTAGATGTAAGAAGTGACAAAAAAAGAGAGGACTTTTAGTTTTGGGATGAAAAGAAGTGTGAAAAAAAGACGAGGAAAAAGAGAGAAAGAAAAGCCATTTGATGGTGGAGTTTTGGCCGGTGATGGTGACATTATCGAAGCATACGGTAATTGCTCTTTGCGACAATTAGGGTTTGTTAAGAGAGAATAAAGTGAAAGAAAAAAAAAGATGAAAGAAAGAAAGGAAATAAAAAAAACGAAAGTGAAATAAATTAAAAGAAAAAGAAAATTTTTAAAAAATAAAATAAAAAATTAAAATTATATGACCCGAATATGGAAGTTACATAAGTATTTAAAGGTTGAATTCTTGTCACACGATATTTTTGTAACATCTTTAATGTTCCGTAATGATACATTGACTAAAATGTTATAAATTAATAAAGTTAATAATTAAAATTTGAAAAATTAAATTTTAGTAATCAAAATATAAATAAAATTAATAATTAAAATATAGCAAAATAAAATTGAGTAATCAAAATATAATTTAGTAATATTGTGGTAGTATATCCAAAATTAAATGACTTTTCCACGCCTTTCTTAGGACCCAATAAAACATAACAAAATCTATCTCCGAGTTACCGACCTTGGCAACTCGCAATTGGCGCGTGTTTTGCAGTTTCACAGCGGTCCCGTTCTTCCTTCAAAACCTTACGATTCAAATCCCAAGCTTTTTCCTTGTAACACCTTATTCAATGCAACCAAATTCTACCTTAATTTGTTTCCTGGTATTGCTTTTGTGTCTCTATCTCAGCTTTCATGTTCTTTTTCGTTATCTTGTATGTGCATTTCTTTCATCGATTTCTTCTTTCTTCCCTTTTTTTCTTTATATGTTTGCTCACTCAATTGAGTTCCTTTGCTTTCAGCTATTGTTTATTGCTTTTTTCGTCTCGTAATGATCTGTGCATGTTTCTTTGAATCAAAAGAACACAAGCTGCTTGTTGAATTGGCTATTTGAAAACACTCTTAAAGTTTCTTGGTTTGTTTCTAATTTTCTGTTGTTTATCTAGCTTCTATTTGTTTTGCTGTGAGAACAATGGGTAGGAAAAAGCAAGCCAACCCACGTCGATCAGGCGCCTTAATTATAGACAGCACTGGTAATGTCGAACCCAAACAAGATGCAAAATTGAAGGGGGAACTAGTGGATATAGATAAACCATTCTTTGTAGAAGTTGATAGGGGTTCTTGGCTTTCTGATGAGCATCTTGACTTATCTGAGGTTGTTCTGATTGATTTGAATTTGAGAGAAGGGTATGCTGGTTATAGAATCAGTGAGGAGTTTTATGGGGACTCCAAGTACTCCTTAAGGTTTCGAGTTTGTAATGTCAGTGAGTTCATCAGTCGTATTAAGCTAGGACATTGGCCTGTATTATCTTCTAGTGATGTATCTTTGGAATTTATAGAAAAAAGCATGTCTGATGGTGTGGAGACCGAATCGTTGATGTTATCCGGGAGTTTTGACGGTCCCGATGAAGGTGTTTCTGCTCTTGTGCACTTGGCAAGTTTGAAATTTCTCACTTTACGTCCCGTGCTGGAGGTAACACTTTCGGAGAGCTTGTCGTCTTTTAGAGTGAGGGTGGAGATACTAAAGAGTGTTTTTGATGATTGTGAGTCACTCCTGGGGAAAACGAGGCAACTTTGGAAAAAGAGTATGGTTAATGTTATGGCTTGGCTACGTCCTGAAGTAATGACTTCTGAGGCTAAATATGGAGTTTGTGAATCAGTGAACATGGAAGTTGATTTGTATCCAGTGACAGAAGATGAAACTTCGAGACCTGGAAAACGAGCAAGGTTTGATGTTGCTGAGTTTTATGAAGCCATAAAGCCATCAAAGTGAGTTGTCTAATCATTTTATTATAGATTTCTTTAGTGATGCATAACTGTCATACTCATGTTCCGACTTCCTAGTTGTGATTCCATTCTAGAAGCAAATCACTTGTATATGTCCTATGCAGAGAGAACTCAATGCTGAAGGATGACATTCCTGACTTGCTCCCTGTTTTGAGACCATATCAGCGGCGTGCAGCTTACTGGATGATACAACGTGAGAAGGGTGATTCAAGAAGTATGGAAGAATGGGAAAGGAGCATGTTGTCCTCTCCATTGTGTATACCTGTGCATTTTCTTGATACTTCTTCAAAAATGTTCTTTAATCCATTTGGGTACGTTTCTTTCTTCAGTTGGCATTTTACTTAATAAGATTGTCATCCATTGTTCTTGTCATTGTGGTTTGTTGTTTTTTGCATCTCCCACTCCGACACCCTAGAAAAAAAGAAAGAACAATTTTCTTCTCTTCACTTGCTTACTACGAGGTGATTATGTCTTCAGTGGAAATGTTTCTCTGCATCTGGAGCCCATGTCTCCTTATGTCTACGGTGGTATTCTAGCAGGTACACAATGTGTCTGTTTTTCAGAAACTTTTGCAATCCTTTGAACATGTTTGTGTTTAAAAGAGCTGCGTTTAATTTAGCAGTGAACCAGATGAAAAGTTTTGCATTCAGTGTGATTAATAGTTTAGAGACGTTGCAATTTTGCTACGGTAGTTACCAACTTATCTATTATATGCTTCATTTCTGCATATTTTACCCCTTCACGATCTCTGTTGAGTTTATTTGAGTTTGGCCTTTGAATGCCCAGATCTGTGAGATTGTGCTGTTCCAAATTATTATGGGAGTCTAATCTTGCTTGGTTACTAGCCTATGTGAACATTGATACTTTCTAATTCTTGTATGCTATTGTATGCATGCTCCTACAATTTTGGGGTTCCTTTTAATTGATGATTTCTGAGAAAAAATTACTTAATTTTCAATTGTTTGAAGTTGATATTTACCCAGAAATCTGATGTCACTCTGCTTGCTTTGGCGGTGGTAATAATGAACATCACAGATGAAATGGGTTTGGGCAAGACTGTTGAACTGCTTGCTTGCATCTTTGCACACCAGAAGCCAGATTCTGAAGGTGCTGTATTTAAGGATACTGCGATAAAGGTTACAACTGATGGGAAAGTTAGTCTCAAAAGATTGAAAAGGGAGCGTGTTGAGTGCACATGTGGAGCTGTGAGTGAAAACCGCAAATATAAAGGATTATGGGTGCAATGTGACATGTGTGATGCTTGGCAACATTCAGAATGTGTTGGTTATTCACCTAGAGGAAAAGCTCGGAAAGTCAGTGAAAATGCTGATGAACAAGGACTACAAAAGCTGAAAAGAAGGAAAGAGACAACCAACATTGTTGTCAGAGAGGGAGAGCATATCTGCACACCATGTTTGGAGCTCCTACAAGCTACCGACTCGCCCATTGCTACAGGTGCAACTCTTATAGTCTGTCCAGCTCCTATATTATCCCAATGGCACACTGAGATCATTCGGTATAAACTTTTTCCTTGACTTCTTTTTATATGCTTGCAAATTCCAGTATCCTTAGTACAATAGTAATATTAAATTTTGCATCTTTGTTGGTTAGTGAAACTTCTTAGTTTGGTGAATCAAGGAATCTACATATCATCTTGTGAATATCACTTGATCCATCAGATTGTAAATGAAAGAAAAATATCAAAACAAATTAATGATCTGCTGGTTGAATCAAACCTGTTTTTCATGGCCAAATAGGACGTTGGAAGTTGAATCAAAATATATGATATCTTGCAATGGTAAGCTGGAATTTAATATCCGCTAAGACTGTTGTGATCCTGATGCGGCTTTCTGTTTAAAAGGCCCTTATTAGAGGCAGTAGGCACATCTCATCTGATCCCTTATTAGAGACTGTTGTGGTACTATTTGTTTTTTTTTGGGGGTTAACTTTGTCTCAGTTTCTGGGCTGGTCGGCTCTGACGCTCCGTAAACTTAATGGTCTCCAACAGGCAGGTGGTGTGGTATGATTAAAGTACTGAACGGTTATGGCAAAAATATTATGATGCATGCCTAGGCAATTAATGAAACATAGATAAGTCAAAGTAATCTGGCTGGATGGAAGTTGTAACGGCATCTATGGTTAATGCAACCAGAAACTGAGTCATTAAAGTTGAAATTGAAACCTTTATATTGAAAATGAATCTACAATCTATCACAACCACTTTTATGCATGACATCCTAAGTACTTCTAATTACTTATTACAGTTTTTTTTTATCATTTTTTGTCAGTTGATTGCTAGTTAATTGTCAGTTGATTTTTAAGCTCAGGTAGTTAGTTATTTCCGTTGAAAAAAATTGAAACACTTTAGATATATCTTATCTGTAAGGTTTACCTTAGATAACTCTATATTTGTTGAACTGCTTTACTTTATGGCTTTTGATTGTCATTCATTACTGAAAGGTACTTATATATTTATCCTTTTAACTTTTATTTGTCATTCTTAGTCACACACGTCCAGGTTCATTAAAAATTTGCATCTATGAAGGAGTAAGGACTCCTTGTCTTTCAAATGCTTCTAGAGTGGATATCAATGAACTTGTCAGTGCTGACATTGTATTAACAACATACGACGTACTCAAAGAGGACCTCTCTCACGACTCTGACAGGCATGAAGGTGATCGACGCTTCTTGAGATTTCAGAAGAGGTTCTTCCTAACTTCTTATTTATTTATTTATTCTTTAATTGAGCAGTTACTAAAACTGGATGATTGGCTTTTTATTTGAAGGCATTCTGAAGTTCTTATATGTTATAATTTCTGTAGTACTAGGATACATTGCTTCTGAGATTCACTGGGTTCACTGACTTCTTGGATCTGGCTCCTTGGATGTAACCAGGCCTTCCTGAAATTTTATTTTGCCCTTTACAATCTTTTCTTCTTGAGTTCTCTTTGTAAATTCTTTACTTAAAGATTAATGTTTCCAAACTCTGTTCTAGTTGCAGGATAATACTTTGAATTCTTTAACTGATTTTTCCCCATCCACGCAACTTCATTTTGTCTGATCATTTTGATTTCTTCATTTGTTTAATGGCTTACCTTTAAACTTTTTTGCCTCTCATCCTTTTGGTTTCTTGGAATTTAAATTATTGTTATTATTAGATAAAACTAAATGATTTTTTTTTAACTAACTAGAACAATCCCTATTAACATAATAAATCTAGCTTTTCTCCTGCTTGCCTTTTTTGATGTCTCAAGATGATGACATGGCTGTCTTTCTGGTAGGTACCCTGTCATTCCAACTTTTCTCACTAGAATATTCTGGTGGAGGATTTGTCTGGATGAAGCTCAAATGGTGGAGAGCAATACTGCTGCTGCAACAGAAATGGCCATGAGATTATATGCTAAGCATCGCTGGTGTATTACAGGCACTCCTGTACAACGCAAACTTGATGACTTATATGGACTCCTAAGATTCCTGAAACTAAGTCCTTTCAATGTTTCAAGGTGGTGGGTGGAAGTTATACGAGATCCATATGAGGTATGAGGTTTCTTAACATTGTTTGCATTCCAAAGATTACATATGTGCATGGTGGCTTCCAATACACACTTGAATATAATCTTTTGATTATAAATAATTTTTCATATCTCATATAATATAATAGTTTGTCAAAAACTTTAAAACTGCACGTGTGCCCTTTAAGTATGAATGTAACACCCCTTGCCCGACCCGATTGCTGGGTCCGAGCTACAGGTTGTCACATTCGTTGCCGGAGCAATTACATTCAAATACAACATAATTTCTATCAATTCAACACTTCATTCTCTAACATGATCGTTACATCCTTATATCGTAACATATAGTTTGAATCGGGATTTATACGAGCTTATGAAAGCTTTTTTGATAATCCGAGACCATTTGAGGATTGAAATGCAAAGTTTCAACATAATTCGGGTTGGAGTCGTGACTTCAAGGGTGCAATGTCACGACCTCCAAAACAATAGGTTGGCATCACAACTTAGGAACTAAAATGTAAACTTTCCAAACTTCACCGAGTTGGCATCACGACATTAGGGGTACAATGTCGCGACATTAAAAGCTAGTGTCACGATCCATGGGATGGTGTTGTGACCTTGAGAACAGTCTACTATAAGTTCATCTCCTTTTTCAACTAGTGTGCGACATCTATAAGGTGGTGTCGCAACTTGGTTGGTAAACTACTGCAACTTGCATCCCATTTTGATTTCAACCTAACATTCAACATAGCCTGACAATTCTTGTGACCTATATTGGCAATTCTCACAAATAAAGGCTCATCTCAATTCATCAAATCATCATATCATGCCACTTATGCAATTTAAGCATATGAAATCATTGAAACCAAATATTTAAATGGCACACAACTCATGAAATAAACTAGGCTTAACTAGGCCGTATACCAAATTTAACTTACAACATAACCATAGTCACACATACAACCTTGACATTCACAACTAGGAATGACCATTTACATAACCAAGAACCTTATATACATGCCACAACTTTAGATATCAAAATAAATATGTTTCTACCGTCTTGATGATAGTGTGTTATCTACACTGGTTCGGCTTGGTGCATTCCGCAAATTGAGAATCTACAAGTAGGAGAAACAACGATAGTATGCATGTAAATGCTTAATAAATTCAAATGAAAATTACAAAGCTTACCTTGCTCGTAGGTGAGCATGCTAACTACCAAGGTTTTGGCATACAATTGGCTAAAGCTTGACATATAATGTCACAACAAAATGCATAACAACATAAGTATCCAAATGTGTTAGGCATATTATAACATGTCCAAAACATCTTCAAATCATACCAATTCGTACAAGATCATCAACATTTCATATACTATTATCAATTCACAAGTTCGTGCCATTTCAATTTAAATCATACATCATAATAGCTTACCAAAGTTCAGTACATATCATTTTCCGATTTCAAGATTTAATTTCAATGTTTCACCTAATGGAACCTCAATAAAACAAACTCGGATATGCGGGTGAACTACACCACACCAAGGTATCGAAGTGCAAAGCTCGTTGGCATCAAATGTTTAAACATTTTCAATTACATCCCTCTATCACACCAAGGTCTTCGTATAGACAAAACATACTCGATAATCCACAGTAGATGCTAGATTCCAAAATAATTGTCATAATCTCCATATCATCAACAATTCGTGCACAAACACACACCCTATTGGCATGCCAATTGTATCTTAACATTTTATTAAGTTCATGTGGGAATTAGTCATTCATATTTGCATATCCATACCTTGTAATAATTCGTATTTGCAAATTCATACCCTGTAAACATTCATATTTACATATTCATATCTTGTAAAGTCACATATCAATCACTTATCACATTTCATTTCAATTCAATCCCATTTACTAGCCTTATATGCCAATTTCCACCAAAACTTTAACTTACGTTCAAACATAAATATAATGAAATAAACACAATAATACATATAGCAGAAGGAAAGGTAGTAAGCTCCATATGAACTTACCTTTTTAAAATACAAAATGGGTAGATTCTTCAGGGACTATTTCACAATTTTTGCTTTTCCTCTACTAGTTCCACTTTGGTCTAATTCTTGGTATATACAAATATTTTTATATACCAAATCAATACTATATACATTATCACACAATGTCATGAGATGTATGATCCTAAATACTCTCTTTTTGATTTCACACATATTTTGCATTTTATTCAATTTAGTTCTGAACTCGGGATAAGTATATACTTCAATTCCTAACTTTGGATCAAAATTTGATTTCACATTTTTCATTAGGGACCTTCTGTCACTAACATAATTTCATGACAGGTTTTACATTTATTCAATTTGGTTTCTAATGTTACTAAGTTAACAAACAAGCATAACTGATTTCACAATTTAGTCCATTTCATAATCTATACTCAATATCTATCAATTCCAAGCTTAATTCATTAATTTATCAACAATGACAACTTGATAAAACTTCAACAATTAATCAAATTGATACATGGACTAGCTAAATCAAGCTCTCATGATCATAAATCTATAAAAGTTACATGAAAAAGGGTTTGATTACCTTGAATTTTAGCTTGGCCGAATGATAAGTGAGTTTGAAGCTTTCTCTTAGCTTCTAATTATGGTGGACGGCTAAGGATGGAGAAGAAGATGATAATCTTCTCTTTCTTTCCACCAATTTTGTTATTCATAGTTTAATTAAGACTTAATTAACTTAACTAATCATGTTTAATTTAATCACACCTAATTGAGATGTCATCATCATCCACTATCTTTTAATTAGAAATGGTTTAATAACCAGTTTGGCCCTTTGGTTAATTTTTATCTAGGTCCTCAAGTATTTTCTTAATTAAAATTCTATAGCGATTGAACTTTTACAATTTAGTCACTAGGTTTTAATTAATTATTTTATCAACAAAATTTCTTATCATTCTTTAGCATTTTTTCATAGTAACTTCGTAAATATTCCTATTTTATATTTACGGACTCGGTTTACAAA